>NC_080473.1:17712500-17972500 GCF_030265055.1 Doryrhamphus excisus | reverse complement strand
TAATTTTCCTAAAAGACGTAAAAGACCATTTTTGCAGGAAACCACAAACTCCAAAGAAATACAGCTGAATAGGTGCAGATTGTGGAAGATCTAGAAAGCTTTGTGTGATGGTTATTGTGCGTAGCTGCTCTATAGGAGTCCACTATTCAAGACAAAGGGCCCAACATGAGCGTCATGGGGCCCCTTTAAATATGAAGGAAACACTTTTAGACCTGGGGTGTCCAATGTGTGGCCCACTTTCTCAAAATACAATTTAGCAAGAAAAGTCAAAAAACATAATAAAAACAGCAAATATGGGAATGTCATTTCACAAGAATAAAATCTAAATACTACCAAAAATGTATACTAAAGAATAAAATCCTAAAAGTATGAGGAACATTAGTTAACGTTAATTTTGAGTGTCAATATGGAAGGAAAAATAAAGTTTTCATGAAACTTTGCTGTTATCAGGCTGCCAGGGCTCGGCGTGTTCAAATTCTTATCTGCTGTGAGAAGACGTACAAAGTCTCGCCACGGTCGTGTCAGCGCGGCCTTCATGCTATCTCCTTGTCTCCCTCACATCTTTCAGCCACCCACGGCACAGTCAACGTCCAAAACCCTCCCCGGTTTCTGGCCCCCGTGTCCTGACCGTGTGTTCTGTCGCCCTGCAGGACACCACAGCTACCTCTGCGCCGGGCGCAACGACTGTATCGTGGACAAAATACGCAGGAAGAACTGTCCGGCGTGTCGCCTTCGGAAGTGCTACCAGGCGGGGATGATGCTGGGAGGTAACCTTGGCAGTCCTTCAAACATCAGCAGACAAACGTCGGCCATCTTGGATGGCAGGGGCCATTTTCCTTCATCTTCGTAGACTGATCTGTCCATACGTGCTGTGATTATGTCATACATCATATCAGCCACAAAAAGACCAGCAGGAGTCAGAATGAAAGTAAAGTCTTTGCTTTCTCAGGCAGGAAGTTGAAGCGCTTCGGGGCCTTCAAGGCTTTGGGCTTGGCCCCGCCCATGATGTTCCAGTCCCACGTGGCCATGCCGGGAGACAACCAGACCCTTACCCCCGTGGCGTGCATGCCGGGCATCCACGAGGTGCAGTTCTCGCAGCAGATCATGGGCATTCTAGAAAACATCGAGCCGGAGGTGGTGTACTCGGGCTACGATGTCTCCCGGGCCGACATCCCTCACCTCCTCCTCAACAGCCTCAACGAGCTGTGTGAGAAGCAGCTCCTGTGGATCGTCAAGTGGTCCAAGTCTTTGCCAGGTAGCCTTGGATGGTCAGACGTTGGTAGTCCTACACATTGTCAAACATCATTTTCCTTGTCTTTCACATGAAATCTCTGGAACAGGGATTGATGATTTGACCTTCACAGTCAAACGTTTGGAGACACAGTCCCATGTTCTCCCATCAAAGGGAGTGTCCAAGCTGCTCTCTGTTACAGTCTGCTTGCATGGGGGCACCAGGTGCCTCGTGTGCATATCAGCGCCACCAGCAGGACTGCAGTGGAAGTGCATGTTGGCTTTTTATGGCCAGAAACTAGCATGAAATAATCATAGTCATACTAAGTGACAGTGGTAGTCACTTGTAGTGTTATTGATCATTGGTTGTTGATGTTGATAGTTATGATATGATTAATAGTTAATCATAGTTACTACTCAGGATGTCCCGATCCCATCCTTTGTTCCAAACGCTTTGTTCCAAATATGAATATTCATTCATTCATTCATTCATTCATTTTCTACCGCTTTTTCCTCACGAGGGTTGCGGGGGTGCTGGAGCCTATCCCAGCTGTCTTCGGGCGAGAGGCGGGGTACACCCTGGTCTGGTCGCCAGCCAATCACAGGGCACATATAGACAAACAACCATTCACACTCACATTCATACCTATGGACAATTTGGAGTCACCAATTAACCTAGCATGTTTTTGGAATGTGGGAGGAAACCGGAGTACCCGGAGAAAACCCACGCATGCACGGGGAGAACATGCAAACTCCACACAGAGATGGCCGATGGTGGAATTGAACCCGGGTCTCCTAGCTCTGAGGTCTGCACGCTAACCACACGTCCGCCATGCAGCCCCAAATATGAATATGGTTATGAAAATAGGTCTTGACAGCATGACAAATAATTCAAGCAAAGCATTGCTGAATGTACTTCATCATTGCACAGCATGACCAACAATATGGAGTCAGGTTCCTCAGCCAATAAAAGATAAGATTGAAACAAACAGGTGTTTGAAACACGTTTAGGGTGGGACTAACAATTTAACGAGGTGAGAGGTCAATTGTGGCGTGATTTCTTTTCAACACAATAGTCATTTATCCACGGTCCCTAGTATTAACCAGCAGTTAGGGCTCCCTGCAGTCCGGGCACGGTGAGGGGGAAATACCGCCGTAGCTACGGAGCCTAGCATGCATCAGAAGCCGATCCCGGCATGATGGGTATGAATAGTTAGATGTTGTTATTGATATGATTCATAGCTACTGATGGGATGAAGATATTAATGATGAGGAGGGATGCTGGTCTTAGCTCGGATCTCCTTTTTTTCCTTTCAGGTTTTCGCAACCTTCACATCAATGACCAGATGACGCTGATCCAGTACTCGTGGATGAACCTGATGGTTTTCTCTCTGGGTTGGCGTTCCTTCCAGAACGTCAGCAGAGAGTTCTTGTACTTTGCTCCAGACTTGGTCCTCAGCCAGTGAGTATCTCCATCATTATCATCATCATCATCATGGTTGGGAGGGTCAACGTGTCGGGTGGGCGTGTCCCACCAGGGAGCAGATGAGAAGGTCGCCCATCTACGACCTGTGCTCGGCCATCCAGTTCATCCCTCAGGAGTTCGCCAACCTCCAGGTGACGCGTGAGGAGTTCCTCTGCATGAAGGCCATCATCTTACTCAACACAGGTGAGCCCCGCCGCCCTCCTCGTCCACATCAGCAGCAGGAAGTGATGGAACGGTGCTTCCTGTGCCGTTAGTGCCGCTGGAGGGTCTGAAGAGCCAAGCGGCATTCGAGGAGATGCGTCAGAGTTACATCCGCGAGCTGAGCAAAGCCATGCATGTGAAGGAGAAGAGCGCGGTGGCCAGCTCGCAGCGCTTCTACCACCTCACCAAACTGATGGATGCCATGCACGATGTAAGCTCCTCCTCCCTCCCCGCCCCCGCTACACGGGGTAACCCCGCCCTCTCTCCCGACAGATCGTGAAGAAGGTCAATCTGTTCTGCCTAAGCACCTTCATCCAGGCCGACGCCATGAACGTGGAGTTTCCCGAGATGATGTCAGAGGTCATCGCTTCCCAGCTTCCCAAGGTGCTGGCGGGCATGGTGAGGCCGCTCCTCTTCCACCCCAAGTGACCATGCTCCTCCCAGCCTCTCCTTCACGGCTGCGTCTACATGGAGTCCAGCAGCAAACCTTCTACAATCATCTTTCATCTTCTTGACTGGGAAGCAGACTGACAACAATCACGCTTCCTGCAAACACAGTCGGTCTGTTCCAGGGTCAAACTGTCATCATGCAACGTGCAGGCCATGTTTGTTTACATGAACATACTGCAAACGCCATTTGTACATCAATATAAGGCAATATCTACATGAAGCGAATAAACGTTGACTTGGCAGAGGTGCCTTCTGCTTTTTTACGTTTCACACAAGTGCAAGAAGAAGGTGGTAAGTAGCTTTAGCATTTTAGCGTTAGGTTTTGTACGTCTAATGTGGCCACTAATTGTGGTGAGAATCAGCTATTAGCAACACCGCTCACTGTATGCACACTTTATAATGCTACACAGACAAGCGGTTTTGCTCAATGACCCCAAATAAAGACAGATAGGACACTGAAAAACTGTTACTCACTGGTTGCTCTTCTGACTCTTCCAAGGCGTAGGGCTTCATTTCTTTTGCTGGCAGGGAATCAGGAACTCCAACCACTTGTGGCAGATGTCAGCCTCATTAGAAACACTTCCTGGAAGACATTGCTAACACCGTGAACACAGAAGCACAGCTTATCTGGCTTACAGCCACGCCCATATCAGGAAGGAGTCTTACCTTCTGTGACATCACAAAGGGTCAGTTTTACCACGCCTTTTGAAACCAAGCGTTTTGAACCATCCCAAACGTCTTTCAGGACTCACTTCCAGATGCCCAAACCTCATTATCTGAAACTTGAACACCAGAATACAACATTCGAAATACATTTATAGGTCAGAAAAGTGAAAAAAAGCATCATAGGTCCCCTTAAAAGGAATAAAACATTGCATTTGAGAGAAAGGTTTTAAATAAAAGACACACAAACACAACACAAGGTTACATAACAACTGATTGTGTTTATTCATAAAGGTGGACACACACATACACACACACACATGGGAGTCGTCTTTTTGATTATTCGGGCGTCACGCCCTGTCAAGGTCAACTGACATGCTTATCTTGGCTCCTACGTCCCCAAATAGCAGTACACCTTCACCCCCCCCCCCACGCAGTACAGGAAGTAACCTTTCACTTGCTGTTTAAACATACCATCATCATCATCATCAACTATGCTGGTATGCTATGCTAGTATTACTATAAACATACATACAGTGGTACTCAATCATTTGTCTCAGAGACTCAGTCATTGTGTCTTGCCCTCATCGTGCATGAGTGCTGCCAGCGCTGGAGGAGCTGTGGTTCAATGATCAAGAGTACCTATTTCCAGTCCAAGATGGCAAATTCCTGTCATTGGCTAATTTGCATATCACTTGCATATGTTTATGTAACAGACCTTTGTCAGAGGGAGGAAAAAAAGCCAAAACACCTTCATCATTTTAGGATGACAAAGTGACCAAAATAAAATGATTGTAGCATTTCATCTCTTCATGTCTAATAAATGTATGCCGACGTGCCTCCTGGGGGACTACCTAGTTTCTCACGTTCTTCCATCACACATGAAGATGAGGAAGAAGATGAGCTGGATGTGTACGCGTCCAAGGCCAAAGGTCATCCACATGCCGAGTGGGACGCCTACACAGGAGAGGCGGACCCGGGGACCCGGATAGTATGGAGCCCTTGATCAACTAGTTACAGAAACTGCACCGCAATACTTGAATACATTCATAGACGTGTAGTAGTAGTAGTAGTAGTAGTAGCAGCACATGTTGTTTACTTGTTTCACCAAAATACGCAGGATGAGAGTGTGTTTTTCTACGTTGTGCTCTATAAACCGGCGAGAGGGCGGGGCAGGCCCCATTGGAGGTGGGACAGCCATCTTAAAAGGCAGATTAATACGTGCTTTGACTTTTACGTCCCCAAACACTCCAAGGACGGGACATTTGTCACTCGGCGCTTTGGAGAAAATATGTCACATTTGGCAACAAAGTGGTGGAGTTGGCAACACTGATTCCAGTGAGGCATACCAGCACGCGGCATATCTGGGGGGGGGGGGGGGGGGGGGGGGGGGGCTGTGGCTTGTCTTTGCACACTGCCAATTATTTGCTCGTATTATTTTTAGGATTGTATTGTTCCTGGCCTTCAGCACCTTTTAATTATCGTGTCTTGTCTGATGTCAAGCATGGCTACGCACGAGTGCTGCTGGTAGCAGGAGAGCTGCGGTTCATTAACAACGTCACGAGAGAGCAAGGCGTACGATTCACAGCGGACCTGTCCACAGCTCCCCCGTGTCGGCAGCACTCATGCAGCCCCTGACCATGACGCCACCACCCGGGGCGTACCCCCCTGTCGCCCAAGGTCATGATGGTGGAGTCATGATATTTAGGACTCATCAACCAACCCTCGTTTATTCCAGACCTTCTCACCTCCTGGTGGATACAACCTCCACTTCCATACACTTCTGTACTACTGTACAGTACACAGTACACACACTACTGTGAAGTATATCTAAGTAGACTAGATTGTCCCTTGGCTCCCCAGTACCGGCAGCATTCATGCAGCCTGGGACACTCCTATCACCATGACACAATCCCTGCTACACACACACTTGTGTTGTCGAGTATTTTGGTCTGTGTATGTATAGTAGCTGTACACTGACTACTCTTAATGAACCCACTTTTACGCTATACAGTCAAACGATATTGTCAGGAGTGTACCGACGTTGCAGGACGTGGAGATGAATTAAAAACGACAACCAATCATCTTCATGCCAAATATTCATCCCAACACATCAACCAGGAAAGGAGGTATGTTGTGGTTTTCTGGCATGGTGAAGCAGAGAGAAAGCACCCGGCGCTGATCACTACTTCCATGGACACCAGGAATGACAAAGCCTTTAAAAGAAGAACACGTAGTTCTCAGGGATTAGACCTGTTTTCCCTTCGTACGTCGCTTGCAGCCAGCCTGGTTCCACTGACGGGTACACTGCCACGGCAAAAACAGCACACAACACAGATGGGAGGTCAGGGTGCTCTACAGGATGCTTACTTCACACACAGACACACACTCGCACACACACATACACACACACAGATCATAAACAAGACGGGTAATGAAGGAGATTCATGACAGCATCTTTAGAAAAGATGGAGTCTGGCGTACGTGTCGCCATAAAAAGCAGCTAAATGGCGACGCGTGTTTGTTGACGGCTTTTTTTTTTGGCCCGGGTGCTTTCCATCACGAGGTTACTGTGACCTGCCTCCCTCCCTGCTTCTCGCTGGCCAAGCACGCTCGTCATGGAAAGGCAATAAAGAAGAAGAAAGTGCTGGTTTGGATTTAACATGGCGGTGAAAGCTGGGACGTGTGTGTGTGTGGTTGTGTGGTATAATTTGGCACCACTCGTGCCCAGTGGTAGTTGTACTCACCATTGCTGAAGTGCGCCCCCTGGGGGAAGCTGAGCTCATGGCTGTGCTCCGCCTCACACGAGTACACGGCCTTGGCGTTCCTGTCACAGCACAACCGTTTGATTCCAATCCTTTACTTGTCACGTACGTATCACACTGCAAGTTAGCTGTCTGCATACACTGGCTACTACTACACACCTTACACACTAATCTGTCACGCTCATTTAGAACCCGCAAGACATGCTGGGTAGCCCACACACAGGACGTTACCCAGCATGCCTTGTGGCGCTTACAAATGAGTATAAAATAGTAGTGTTTTGCGGGGGGGAGGGGGGGTGCTTATTGCTGACATCCTGCTGGTTTGTGTCTGGGTCATTTTCGGGGGTGCTGGAGCCTATCCCAGCTGTCTTCGGGCGAGAGGCGGGGTGCACCCTGGACTGGTGGCCAGCCAATCACACGGCACATACAGACAAACAACCATTCACACTCACATTCATACCTATGGACAATTTGGAGTCGCCAATTAACCTAGCATGTTTTTGGAATGTGGGAGGAAACTGGAGTACCCGGAGAAAACCCACGCATTCACGGGAAGAACATGCATAACAAAGCTGAGACTGTATAAAACCTAATGAGCATATACTTATGTAGATGGTTGTAAAAACATCAAATATCCATCCTTTGATATTTTAGCTGTGGGCCTTGATGGTTTATGTTGTGAGGAATGATGTGTACATGAAGTATTTGTACTTTTGTACTGTAGTACACATAGCATTGTAAGGCATGTAGAGTATGGATGCATGCTGGTAGCAGTGGTAGATGTGGAGCCAAATAACACAGAGTAGTGGAGGGGGGGTGTCTGGTACCTTCCTACTCCAGCAGGCTGCTGGGTGTCAGACGACACGGCTGTGGCGTCCCCCCTGGCAGGGAAAAAGAGGATAAGACTTCATGAAAACACACGGGATGGAAGAAGATTCTAGAAAGGTTCTGCTTGACGTCTCTAACAACCCCCCTCCACCCCCGCCCCCGCCAGCATTCCTGACTGCTTGGAATGAAGTGAAAGGCGGAAGGACGCCCTACGAGAGTGTTCCTTCCTCCTCGCCGGTGTGGTGCGGCGTCGTTATGAGCGGGCACTCGACCTCGCAGCCGCCGTGACCTCCGAGTCGAGGAGACAGCGGTGGGGGGGGGTACTCAAGAGGCCACGTGAGTCATTCACATGCACGCCAAGCTAGCTATTTGTCCCGAGGAGGAGGAGGAGGAGGAGGAGGAGGAGGAGGAAGAGGAGGAGGAGTATGGTGGGTCACATCAACCTCCAGAGCTGCAGAACTAAGAGCAGCTTTCATTTCCCAGCAGAGACATAAATCCTCCTGATGGGAGGACTGGACCACCGAATACTTTGGATTTATACACAGTAGTACACAGTCTCCACAGTACCTATGGATGCTGACTGAAATACAATGAATAGAAGTACATCCACAAATACATACTAGTTCCAGAAATACATACTAATTCCATAAAAAAATACCAGTCCATAAATAAATACTAGTCCTAAGTACTTCCATGAAGAAATATCAGTCCTAAGTACTTCCATAAATAGATACTAGTCCTGAGTACTTCCATAAATATATACTAGTCCTAAGTACTTCCATAAATACATACTAGTCCTAAGTACTTCCATAAATAAATACTAGTCCTAAGTACATACCAGTCCTAAGTACATACCAGTCCCAAGTATTTCCATAAATAAATACTAAATAAATACTAGTCCTAAATAAATACTAGTCCTAAATAGATACTAGTCTAAGTACATCTTAAGTCTTAAGTAAATCCAGAAATAAACACTAGTAAATACTACTATACTACAATATAAATAGTATTTATTTATGTGTGCATAAATAAATACTAGCTGATTTTTTGAATTTGTCCTTTTTGCTGAAAGGGTCGATGTGGTCGTTCATATGGGAAAAAAAATCATAAACACGAACATGACGCGTTTCGAAAGTGACGTGCATCAGTTTGTGTTCCTTGGCACATTGGAGGTCATTTCAAGGACTTTGTGCAACGGGAGAGAATGATTCCACGCCAAGAAGGCGGAAGACAAGACTTTTGGCCCTGAAGCCAAGAAGCAGTTTCATTCCAGGAAGAAGAAGCATGGTCATTGAAAGGAGTCACTGTTTCCCTCACTAAGGTTCCCTAGGGAGCAAATTGACTGTGACACAGCTTCAGCAGGACAACGTGCCGTGTTCTGTCTCCGATGTTGGACAATAAAGCCAGTTAGAAAACAAGGAACTGCTAACGTGAGTCGATGTTATCTTATTCATGTTGACTATATCGTGTAATAAAGGTGACTATAGTGCTGCTATATTATGTCCAGAGGGCTCTAATCCTGTATAATTCTTGGTTTCAATGTATTGGAAGACAATGAAATAATACAATAATACACAGTTCCACATGTCCAAAGGAGTAGCAAGACGCAAAGCTTATTGAATCCAGCCCCATGGTTTTTGTGCCAAGGTCATTGTTTGGTGTCTTTCACTTTAGCACTTGACATTTTGGTTGGGAGTCGACCAATGAGTTACTGATGTATGTCACTCATAATATGGACAATATCAGCGTCAATCCTTTTTGTCACATGGAACATTTAATTAGGATTCCTGTCTATGGTATCGTTCCTGCCCTCCATTGTCCAGAATTGTCTTCCAATATTTGAACCAAAAGTCATTATTCAAACTCATTCATCGATCATTCATCTACCATCAGGTTTTGATGATTATAATGATGATTTTTCTATTCTAGTCTCATAATGCAGTATATATATTTTTTCTCCACATTTTTGTTAATTTATTTTTGATGTTTTTTTCTGCTTCTTTAGTTTGTTGATTGATAAATTCTGCATTTTTTTTGTCCTTTTGTCATCCATGGCTGATTATTATTTTGCTTAGTGGACATTATTTAAACACAATAACAGGTTTCTGTCTTATTTCCAATGTGTTATATTCTCTAATTATGTCTACTATATTGGGTAATGACAGTGTAAAGGTGACTATGGGGCTGTTATTTCATGTCTAGAGGGCTCTAATAATGTTAAAAGTGTTTTTCTATGGCTAATAGATAAGATCTGATAAGGTCTGCCTGCTGTATTGGCTAATTTGAGTGTAAATGTGACTGAATGCTTTAATGAGTTTAGTTACACTGACTTGGGTCTTTGGTATGCGTCCCCGGCCGAGGCTCCGCCCCTTCGTTGGATCTCCAGCTTGGGCGGTAGCGGCGGGTGATTGATGAGCGAGAGGTTTTGTGAGGATGCTGAGCAGCTCCTGTGTCCTTGAGGTAGACGGAGCGGATCAATGGAATGGTAAATCCTGATTGGAAGCACAATCCTTGATTGGAAGGTTTACCTTCAAACACAAGCAGAGATTTGAGGGAGGGGGCAGCAGAGAGGAGGTCAGGTGGTGTAGGTTCCGTGTTGCGGTGAGGAGCCTTTCTAGGCGCGGCACCGACAGACGACACGGTAAGGGCGCTCTCGGACTCCGCTTCCCTCTTGGAGCTGGCCTCGGTGCTGCGGGGGTGCAAGGTCGCAGCGTCAGGGAGCGGCACGACCCCGACCTGAGTGGAGGACGTTGCTGCCTTGGAGGAGGCATTGTGCTCTGAGGAGTGCGAGGACAGAGAGTCCATGCTGCCTGCGGGGGTGCTGCTGGGACTGCTGCTGCAGGGCTCACCTGCAAGGGGGAGGGAGGATTAAACCAGACCTTAATTAAAACCTGCTCAACGGATCCCTGGGGGACTCCGCTGCCAATACTGACAAAATGAAGAGCTTTCCTGAATCTCCACACAATAAAAGCAAAACTTGTGGATACGACGCTGATGGCTTTGACTTCAATGCTCACTTTCTGCATCGGCCAGACACAGCGTGGGGGTGTAGATGCTGCGAGGCTTCCGGGGGCCGGCGGAGAGACAAATGGCTCTGCTTCTTCGGGAACCGGGCTGGCTCTGAGGTTGCAGCAGGGGAACGTTGGGGTCTGGAAGCTGGTGGAAGATCTTGACAGCCCAGCAGAAGAGCAATTAGTTAAAAGTCCACAATCGGTGAAGCCAAGAATGACATAACAGGGCAACACAGCATCTCAATCAATCCGTCCATCTATCCATCCATGTGTCCATCCATCCACGTGTCCATCCATTCATCTATGTGTCCATCCATCGATGTGTCCATCCACTCATCCATCAATGTGTCCATCCATCGATGAATCCATCCAAGCATCCGCCCATGCGTCCATCCATCCATGTGTCCATCCATTCATCCATCAATGCGTCAATCCATCCATGAATCCATCTAAGCATGCCCATGCTTTGCAGTGCCCATGCGTCCATCCATCCATGCTTCCATCCATCTGTCCATCCATCCATCCATCCATGCTGCTAGGTATCCTTGCTAGGGTAGTGTGGCTATGTTGGAGCCTATCATCGCAAGCAATGTCAGTCTTTTTCACAGCTCATTTATGTGTGTACTCTTTATTTTTTAATTATTTTGTAAGAATAATTGAAAGAGGCTGCATGGTGGACAAGTGGTTAGTGTGCGGGCCACACAGCTAGGAATTTGCATGTTCTCCCTGTGAGTGTGTGTGTTTTCTCCGGGTACTCCGGTTTCCTCCCACATTCCAAAAACATGCTAGGTTAATTGGCGACTCCAAATTGTCCATAGGTATGAATGTGAGTGTGAATGGTTGTTTGTCTATATGTGCCCTGTGATTGGCTGGCCACCAGTCCAGGGTGTACCCCGCCTCTCGCCCAAAGACAGCCGGGATAGGCTCTAGCATGCCCATATGCCCGCGACACTCGTGAGGAAAAGCGGCATAGAAAATGGATGGATGGATGGATGGATGATTGAACGAAGCACTCAATTGAAAAGAAGGACACATAATGAATTAGCGTAATCATATCTCAAATAGCTGGGGATGATAATAATATGTAAATTCTAAAATTCTGTGACTCCAGAGAGTGAAGGTCATAATCATTTCTTCATGATTTGAAGGATGGCATTAGAATAAAAAAGGATAAAAGCCCAAACTAAGTATGTCATGTATGACATGTATGTCAAAGTACAGTATTGTCGACACACAAAAGACTGAATCATTCATTTCACACTATGCTCTCATTTATGAATCGGATGTATAGACGTATTTCCATATTTCCTCTCTGCTTGAAACATCAGATGTTTTACACAATTGAAAATATTAGCAACATTTAGGACTCACTTTGTCAAAATTCTCAATGAGAATTTCCACCACAATATTCTGGAACTTGATGTTCATCATGGCGGCCACCGTCTCCTCTTGGGATCGCATCAGGGTGGGCCCGAAGACGACACCCAGGTTGGACACCGTCATCATGTTGGACTGCTTCTCGGCAGAAACCCTGCAGGCGGAAAGCACGCCAACACAACACGTCAATGCTGGGAACCTTCAGCTGCACCAGTGGTGTCCAAAGTGCAGCCTGGGGGCCGTTTGCTGCACCCAGCTATTTTTCATTGGCCCATGGAACAGTCTACAAATATCATTTACAAATATCATCTGCCTCCACATACCTGAGCAGATGTTTGAGTAGCAGCTCCAGCATCTCCTTGTTCTTGTCAGGCAGCTTGTGGACCAGAGCATGGACAGCACACACTCTGTAGTTCTGGTCATCAGATTCTGAGGAGCAAAGGGTTGCTTGTTGATGGATGATGCAAGGATGGCGTGTCCAATCCTTATTTATTCTTCTACTGTCAACTTACTGACAGCCAAGATGAAGTCCTTGTGCAGCTTGAAGGTCATCAGCGGCTCAGACAGACACCTTGGGCATGAAGAAAAGAAAACAATCAAGGATGAGCCAACATCAGCAGCTGATCTTCTTCTCTACCAAGCATGATGATGCCAAATGAAGCTTCCTACCTGAGATAATTCTTCAGGCCGCTGGTGATGGTCTTGTTGTCCCACATCTCGGGATCCAGGTCCATGTCTGCGGGTGCTTTGGATGCTTTTGAAACACATTACTTAGATAAACACATGAGGCGTAAAAAATGACCATGCTATCACCATGTGGCTAGGATCTATAATATTGTAATCTACATACTATTTCGTCTTTCATACTTTTACTCCTGAGCTTCCTACTGGAAATAAGCCCCCACTTCCATAAAATCACCACCAGGGGGAGCTCTTCACTAACGTCTTACAGTCTGGAGTCCCGTCACAGGCCATTAATCAGCTACAAAATGACATCATTGATAGAATTATGCTTGGAATAATAAGTGAATATTAATGTCCTCTAACCAGCACACATAACCAAGAGCATCTTCTGAAGGTGATCTGCTGCTGTGACTTACAAAAGACTGTGGCCATCAGCTTCTGCACTTTGGAGTTGACCCCACCGACCCGGTACAGGCCCGTGGTGTTTATTCCTGCACGAGTCAGGGAGAGGAGGAGAGGAACAAATGACTGCGGGGCTGCGGTATTTACCACGGCTGCAAAGTGCACACCTCACCTCTGGTCTCCACCAAGTGGATGCACTTCCTGACAAAGTTAAAGCCCGCCTCGTTAAGGAACGCTGTGGACGACAGCAGAGCATGTTGGCATCACTGACTCGAACTAAGGGATGCAAACACAGCCAACACACTGCTGGCTGGGGATTCAAAGCACATACTCATTGTTCATTGTGTTTGCTCATTCATACTTCCCATTGGACATCACAAGTCCTTTATTCATATACATTCCAGGTGTCTTAGTCAGTAAAAGTGTCAAATTCTATTTCCTTATTTGATGTGCTCTGCTGCTTAGACACCTTTACAAATAAATAAGACTATAAGATTAATAAGATCATAAGCTCAATAAGCTCATATTTTCATCTATTGTGAAGAAATGTATTTCTCTTCACCCGTCAATGTCTAGGGTGAAGGAAAATAAATTTCCGGGGATCACAATAGATGAAAATATGAGCTGGAATCCTCATATTACAAATATGCAACATAAGGTGGCTAGAAATATTTCAATATTGAACAAAACAAAATTTGTTCTCAATCAGAAATCACTCCACACTCTTTATTGCTCTCTGGTTCTACCATATCTTACTTATTGTGTGGAAATATGGGCTAATAACTATAAAAGCAATCTTCACTCGCTAAATGTACTGCAAAAAAGGTCAGTAAGGATAATTCATAATGCCGCCTACAGAGAACATAACTCCTTATTTCTAAAATCACAACAGTCATTGTATGGTCATATCACCTCGTACTTCGGTACGTGACAAAAATAAAATTAAAATAAATTAAAAAATTAAAAAAAACTTAAAAAAAAAATTAAACTATACAGGTAAGGGCCAGAAAATTAGAATATTTTCATAAACTTGATTTATTTCAGTCATTGTGTTCAAAAGGTATAACTTTTACATTATATTTAATCATTGCACATAGACTGATGCATTTCAAATGTTTATTTCATTAATTTTGATGATTATAGGTGGCAACAAATGAAAATCCGAAATTCCGTGGGTCAGAAAATTAGAATATTGTGAAAGGGTTCAATTTTGAAGACACCTGGTGTCCTGCAAAGGGCTTTAAATGGTCTCTCAGTCCAGTTCTGAAGCTTACACAAACATGGGGAAGACTTCAGATTTGACAGCTGTCCAAAAGGCAACCATTGACACATTGCACAAGGAGGGCAAGACTCAAAAGGTTATTGCTGAAAAGGTTGGCTGTTCTCAAACCTCTGTGTCCAAACACATTAATGGAGAGGCAAAGGGAAGGAAAAACTGTGGTAGGAAAAAGTGTACAAGCGATAGGAATCACCGCGCCCTGGTGAAGATTGTGAAAAAAAACCCATTCAAAAATGTGGGGGAGATTCACAAGGACTGGACTGCTGCAGGAGTCAGTGCTTCAAGATCCACCACCAAGAGACGCATGAAAGACATGGGTTTCAACTGCCGCATACCTCGTGTCAAGCCTCTTTTGAACAAGAAACAGCGCGAAAAGCGTCTCACCTGGGCTAAGGAAAAAAAGAGCTGGACTGCTGCTGAGTGGTCCAAAGTTATGTTTTCTGATGAAAGCAAATTTAGCATTTCCTTTGGAAATCGAGGTCCCAGAGTCTGGATGAAGAGAGGAGAGGCACAGGATCCACGTTGCTTGAAGTCTAGTGTGAAGTTTCCACCATCAGTGATGGTTTGGGGTGCCATGTCATCTGCTGGTGTCGGTCCACTCTGTTTCCTGAGATCCAACGTCAACGCAGCTGTCTACCAGCAAGTTTTAGAGCACTTCATGCTTCCTGCTGCTGACCTGCTTTATGGAGATGGGGATTTTACGTTCCAACAGGACTTGGCGCCTGCACACAGCGCCAAATCTACCAGTGCCTGGTTTAAGGACCATGATATTTCTGTTCTCAATTGGCCAGCCAACTCGCCTGACCTTAGCCCCATCGAAAATCTGTGGGGTATTGTTAAGAGGAAGATGCAGAATGCCAGACCCAAAAATGCAGAAGAGCTGAAGGCCACTATCAAAGCAACCTGGGCTCTCATAACACCTGAGCAGTGCCAGAAACTGATCGACTCCATGCCACGCCGCATTAATGCAGTCATTGAGGCAAAAGGAGCTCCAACCAAGTATTGAGTACTGTACATTCTCATATTTTTCACGTTCATACTTTTCAGTTGGCCAACATTTCTAAAAATCCTTTTTTTGTATTGGCCTTAGGTAATATTCTAATTTTCTGACCCACGGAATTTCGGATTTTCATTTGTTGCCACCTATAATCATCAAAATTAAAGAAATAAACATTTGAAATGCATCGGTCTGTGTGCAATGATTAAATATAATGTAAAAGTTATACCTTTTGAACACAATGACTGAAATAAATCAAGTTTATGAAAATATTCTAATTTTCTGGCCCTTACCTGTATTAGGAAAGCAGGAAGTGAACAAATGTAACAGTTACTGATTGTAAAAGTACCAGATGGAGGGGTAGGATTTAATAAGCTTTGCTTCTTCCTACTCCTTTTGGACATGTGGAACTGGGAACTGATTATGGGATGCACTCAATTGTAATCTGATGCATGTTCAAATGAAATAAAAACATTACCATAATTCCAGGCAGAATGTTTGTAATCATAAAACCAAACTAATATAAATACTCATATTCAAATATATAGTGTGGCCTCTTTTGTGAATTTAACATCACAGACAATCCACACTTTCAACTTGTCATCAACAGCCTATTTCACGTCAATGTTTCTTCTTTTTGTATTTCCAATCTCTACTTGGACCCTCCTTAAATCCAACACAAATGCTTCACCTGCTCCGAGCATGTTGATCAGGAGTGTATGGTTAAAGATGGTGGATGTTAATGCATAAATAATGTATACATAATCAATCCACTGTGCTTCACCGGTCTATCATTAGTTCTTTTTTACAGAGGAGAGTTAGTTTGTCCTAGCTAACAGTGTCCACTGATCATGAGCAGGCCTCTCCAGAGTGGTCATGTGATGTTCCTGTGACATCTTGGCACCGTATCTATACTACACCAGTGCCATCTGCTGTACAACTTCTTTAGGACCACAGGCCCCCTCGTCCCGCTCTACGGCGTTTTTACTTCCCATGAAGGACTACATGGACCGCTTTGGCCGCAGGACCGCCATCAGCCCTTCATGACTAGCCACCACACCAAGGGCCAACATTTTCCCATCCATCTTTCCTGACCACACTTGCAGGCATGCTGGAGCCTAGCCCAGCTGAATAGTCAACATGTTTTCAAATCAAATAATCTAGTTTTCATGAAGAGACATTTAAGGGCACTTGGGATTTGTGCCAGCACATTTAACCAAATGTTTTGAAAAAGTAAAGGTTTTCATGATTGTTGTTTTTATTGCCATTATTCTTACATCTGATGAATTGGATCAGAGAAGCTGGACTTGGACCTGGATGAGTCCACATGCTGGGATGGAAGCGTTCAAATAAAGTAAAAGTAGAGTTCTATGTTTCAGGAGTGAAATACACAAATGTGGCTTTTCTCCCGACTAAGTCATCACATACGTTTCACAAGAGCAGCCAAGGAGGCATGGAACACCCCATCTGCTTTACTCTCATACCTGGGAGTCTTCACTGTGGGTGGAATTCACCCATGCAGTCTCTTTATTTATGCTGTGTTCTTCTCCAGCAGATATCTGCAACTGTGTGTCAAATAGATGGATGGATGAATGCCCCTCCCACCACCCCCCTAGTCAAGCCTGGTCGGCCAGAAGCACATGGCACACGTGGCGGCAAGCAAGACGAGCATGAGGTGCTTTCACGGACATCGGGACGTTACATATATGCCATGCCTCACCAGTTGAAACCACTGCTGTATATCAAAGTGTGCTGATATGCTGGATGTGTGTTTCACTGCCATGTAAACGTCATTAGACAGCACTTACTCTCTTCCTTCTTGCTGAGGATGGCAGGCAGGTTGTAAATCTGGAGAGAAGAAGATCAATGAGTCTTTCACACGAGCTTGTAGTTTCCAGCAACAACCACAAGAAGGAGCCAGTGAGCCATCATGACTACAGTGGTCAAGAAGAGAGGAGAGTTCCTACCGGCTCTTTGCCATCCATGGCCTCCAGCCACAGCCTCCGGTTGGACTCGGACAGCGCCTGCAGCGTCATGACACCGTGCCTGGAAGAGTTCCAAACAAATCAAAAAAGCTGCTTCCGGTCTGGTCTCACCGGAGGGACAAACGAGCGGGACGTGTTTCCACAATAAAAGGACAAGTGCCACCACAATAATTTAAAGGCCAAAGCGTGCCCTGGCTCGGTGCTTCACATTCCACGGCTGATGGAAAGGCTGGATGTGCTTATTATCAGTGTGACTCACCCGCAAACATGCATCAGCTGCCATCATGACGTCTCCAAGTTAGCCAAACACACAAATCAAACAATGTCTGACAGTGTCCATCAACAAATTCTTGATCAGGTCACCAGGCAACGGGAGATGATTTTAGGCGGATATCAATCACTTGATTAGAAATAAAGATATTGCGTGATTGACCCTCGGGTCTAGCAGAAGAATCTGTGACACACGTGCACATGCAGGCCGCTCACTGAAGATCACGTACCGGACTTTACGGAAAAAAGGAAGCGGCCTGAAAAGATTTCCACGACAGATGGCGTTTCTACGTGTACAAGAAGACAAAAGAAGCAGAAGAGAAGGCTAGTGGCTTGAAACGTTGAGGTTATTTGCAATCGGGGTGGGGGTTGGGGGGTTCACGCCAGACCCACATGATCGCATGGATCACAACATCATCCCTACTGCAAAAAAGGTCAGTAAGGATAATTCATAATGCCGCCTACAGAGAACATACTAACTCCTTATTTCTAAAATCACAAATACTTCAACTTGCTGATATAGTTCATCTTCAAACAGCTAAAATAATGCATAAGGCTAAAAACACGCAATTAGCTAAAAATGTCATCCAATACTTCTCTACAAGAGAGGAGAAATATGATCTCAGGGAAGAACTACATTTGAAACACTTCTATGCTAGGACTACGTTAAAAAGCCATAGCATTTCAGTATGTGGAATCAAACTATGGAATAGATTGAGTAAGACCCTCAAACAATGCACAACGATGAGCCAATTCAAGAAACAATACAAGCAGTTGATGTTTGCTAAATACAAGGATGAAGAGTCTTGAACCAGTCATGATGTGCTATACATATCACTATATTGACACTTACTATGGTACCCATTATGTCATTGGATGCTCATATCACCTTGTACTTCGGTACAAGGTACATTATTTAAAAAAAAAAACAAAAAAAAACTTCAACTGTATTATGGAAAGCAGGAAGTGAACAAATGTAACAGTTACTGATTGTAAAAGTACCAGATGGAGGGGTAGGATTTAATAAGGTTTGCTTCTTCCTACTCCTTTTGGACATGTGGAACTGTGAACTGATTATGGGATGCATTCAATTGTAATCTGATGCATGTTCAAATGAAATAAAACCATTACCATTACCATTCCGTGGAATACCAACACCTGGACTTATCTCCTGCTGCTTGACAACAAAAGATCTCAACATGCTCACCTAGCACCATGGAACGTTTAAACAGTATCTCAGCTCATGAGGAAAAACACAAGACAGGCTTCGAGTAATGTCAGTAGGACCGACGTTGTACGATGACAGGACATGACAGACCTTTCCACCACCTCGATGTCGAAGCAGAAACGCTTGTCAATGGAGTCAGTTTTCCTCCGAATGCAGGACTTCAGCTTGAACATCTCCGCCTGGTTCAACACCAAACCGTTCTACCAATAAAACAAACATCACACACTTGATCACAATCACCACAAAACCATCAAATCGTGCTTCATCATTCACCCAGGACACACAACACATTACTAAACTCGACTAAATCACCCACACTTCACTGATAATACAACTGAGGCTGAATCCCAATTCTAGCCCTTAGACCTTAGAACAGGGGTGGGCAAACTAGTGGGCAGACTATATATTTTACACGTAACAGTCCACCTGGTATTATTGTATCTGTAAAATTGTCATGCAATCTGCTATTATTATTTATTATTTTATATTTATATTTAAATATTTTAAAAATAAAATATTATAATAATTAAAATAAAATTAAAATAATAATTATTATATTATTATTATTATGTAAAATATACAAATATAACAATATTATTATATACAATTAATATAATAATTAGCATTAATATAATAAATATAATAATCATAATAGTTATAATAATAACATAATTATTATTTTAATTATTATTATTATTATGTGCTTGTGTCTCTTTTTTCAGGAGCACCTTGTAAACAACAGACCATGTCAAACAACGAAATTGATACAACCATCAAAAGGTTGGCTCAGGCCATGATGCCAGGTTGTATGTTGAGTTTAAATACTTTTGAAAGATTGGGCGGGCCAGATGTGGCCCCCGGGCCGTAGTTTGCCCACCCCTGCCTTAGAATCTAGGGCCAAGGGGAAGAAGCACACAAGAAATGGGACAACACTTGGAAATGGGGCACACATTTTACACTGTAACCTTTGCTTATTTCTATAAATAGAGTGTATCAAATATGTATATGCGATAGAAGAAACCATATGACAAACTTCCATCAACAAATGTATACACTTTATCAAGCACCATTTTGTCTTGACAAGGTTTATTTGGCCCCATTCTCCGCCTGTTGTTGATGTTCTCTCACGGATGGTTTTCTGAGAAAGACCAGAATTCATTTTGTTAGATCTGACTTTTCCATACTGGGATGGTAGCTTAGGAATGCTACTGGGATGATGTGTGCTGACTTCACCAGCATCTCCTGCAGGAATGACATACGAGCATGATGGATGGGCTACAAATGTGACGTCATTGGAAATACAATCATAATAGTAATTTAGTAACAGTGTGCTGAAATAAATATAGTAAAAAAAAATAGCTGGGCAAGATTAGATTCCAAAAGCTGAGTAAAGTTAGATAATGTGGTGTACTGTCCACATACGGCCATGTTGTTTACATATTTTATCTAGCTCACTTCCTGACCATCCACACTGTATGATGGATAAAGTAAACATACCCCACTTTGTCCATAGTTGGTGGACTAGGTTGGCTATCATTCACAGCAAACAGACTTCACTACCATGTGCTGCCTTACATGAATAAGTACATTAAAAAACGGCGTGCTTCCACAGAGCTCAAGAGAACCACAGCGGTGATAGCCACCTGCCGTGGCCGAAAAGGGTGCGCTTTAGTCGGACACAAACATGGCATTCTTTCGGCCAGTTTAGTAATGTATATTCCCCTCGCTAGCGACCAATTTAAAATACAACTCCCAATTAACACACTACTGTGGCGGCTAGCTCCATCTAGTCATTGTCTTATTGTTTATGAAATGTGCTACTTTACAGTGAAGTTATATCAATGTGAGCCGGATAGGTATAACTAGTGACAAGCAACAATTCAATATATATAATATATAACAAGTAGCAACTTGTTGAATATATATTCAACCATGAATAACCTTACTGTGAAAGTCAATAATTATGTTTAATTGCTTACACTTTGTTTCTTTCGGTCTCTGCACTTTTGTCTTCTCAGCAAATGTTGTAGCTCCGCCTTCCCCTTCCTTTCAAGGGGGGGTCCCTGAGCAGACTTGCTATGAAGGGGTGTTTAGTCCTTAGCGCTTACCATCTTACCCTTCGGTTTAAGGAGAATTGGGACACCACTAGTTTCTCTTGAAGGCGCAAAACCGAGGGATAAGGGGTAAGACAAAGACCAAGGGGTAGAAATGGGATTCAGCCTCAACATCTCATGATAGCAACCTTCCTTCAACTGCTTGACTATGCTGGTGTACTGTATTTGTATGACTATGTATATGTATGACTATGTATGTGTATGACTATTTAGCATATGTATGACTATGTATATATATGACTATGTAGTATGTATGTGTATGACTATATACTGTATGTGTATGACTGTGCTATATATGACAATGTATGTGTATAACTATGTACTGTATATGTATGACTATGTTTGTGTATGACTATGTGCTATATCATGTGACAATACATATAACTATGTATGTGTATGACTATGTACTGTATATGAATGACTATGCATATGACTAGTGTACGACTATGCGTATGATTGTGTATGCGTATGGCTATGCTGGTGTACTGCATGACTATAAGCAAAGCAAAGATAAGTTTGAGTTTCAATGTGTGTAATAAAGTTGTGCGATTTAATTTTATGTGTGCATATGCACTTACATAAGGTAATATAGGACCATATAAGACAAGCGAGGATAAATGTAAAGTAGAGTACTGGTTTGGCGGCTGCCTTGTTGTCATTGTTTCTGATGGTGAAGGTCTTGCTGCTCTTCTGGTAGGTGCAGTAGTGTCTGCTCCACGTGCATCCAAGAGGACCTGAAGAAAGCGTTCCATCAAAGATGTTCACCCCTACGTGACCTCATTGTCACATGACTCACGTTTCTCCTGCACGTACAGGAAGCCCTCCATGCTCCACCGGCCTGGAGCTTTGTAGTCTTGCTCTGCACACCTGATCCTCCTCATCAGCTTCTCCACCTCCTGCTTGGTGCTTACAAAGTTGTTGCGTGTCTGAGAAGAGAAGAGGGTAACTCTAGTAAAGAAAGCACCACCATCCTCCTCCTCCCACGGTGCACCAGTAGATGCTGACGCAGCCTCCAATTCTACTGGAGCTCTCAGCATGAGGGCACGGAGAGAAATGTTTGGCCGTGTCAAATGTCAGGCAGCATCTTCACTTTTACTCTATGCCAAGCCCACAAGTCAGATCTTATTGACAGCTCCTGAAACACCTCGCCCCCTTGAGTGTGGTACTACTCACGTTCTGGAGGTTGAACTGCAGCTGCTGCTTGTACGGCTCAAATTCATGAGCTAGCTCGTATCCCTCGTGGTAGAAGGTAAACAAGCCCTGCAGGAAGGCCAGGAGCTGTGAAGGAGCAATGCCCAGGTATTAAAGGGACAGTTGGGTATTTTGGACATGAAGTTGTATGACACCCCCATAACCAGTGAAGTCCTTCAACAGCGACTCACTCCCCATTGGTGTCCTGAGTCCAGTTCTGATGGGATTTGTGTGTTGAGGATCAAAATCACCTCAGCACCAAAGTTTCAATGTCGCCGCTCTGCTTCCCACATGATAGCCAATGGCAAGCAGCCAAAGTTGTCTAATAGCAATGTCAGGACAGGAAAACCATGGAATTTCTATGGCAACGCAGTGGCATGGTAAAGTAGTATACATGTATAAGAAGTAGAGCCGTCAAAGTAAACGCGTTAATGGAAGTTCCCTTTAACGGCGGCAATTTTTTTTGAGGCGCGATTAACATGCTCCTCCTGTTTGACCCTCGACCCCCACCGTAGTTTGATTGAAGCACGCTAACTCTGTAACAGCTGGAACAAATATTGATGGGTAATGGAGACAGAAAAGAGTATTTCGATTGGTAAAGTTAGCTTCAAAGCCATGGCAGATGGCTCTTGTAGCAAGACCAAAGTTATTTGTATGTACAGATTCACGGATTCCATGGCCTGCCAGAGACCGGAGCAGTGCAGGTATTGTTTTTATTGTCATATACAGTGCTACCTTGGCATAAAAGTGGCCCAACTAACCAGTGCTTTTCACATTTTTACATCTCTGATGATTTTTGCATTGAACTGCCAGCTAAATTGGAGTTCCAGCTGCTATTGACGGGCTGTCAATGTGATGACCGTGGCCGAAGTCCAGTGTTGTGCTAGCATTAGCCATTTAGCATGGAACTACCACAATGATGCACATTAGCACTCTATGTCATCAAATCCTACCTTTATGCATTCCCACATAGTATCAGCGTTTGGGAGCAAATATGAAGCGAAAGAAAAAGGGGGAAAATACATACTATATATATACGTATATATATCTATACATCCCTCTGGGCATCAGAGAAAAATCGCAGCTCTCATTAAACATTAAAAAAATGTGGGATTTCTAATGAATAGTTACAGTATTGCAATAAAACAATACATAAATTAAATAATAAATTAATAAAATAATAATGAATTTCTATGTATTTTAATGTGTTTTAAAAGAGAAATGAAATGACATTGAGTTTGCAATTTGGATGAAATGTTTTATGACTATTGTCCTGTGTTTTAGGTATTTTCATTTGTACATGACGGAAAGGTGCATTGAGGCAAATCTTTATTAATAAGAATGTATAATAAGAATGAATAATAAGAATTCTGAATGTTCGTAAATGGGCTTTTTTACTCACAAACCTTTAGACCTAATATCATAAATAAACTATTCTTATTTAGGGCTGATGCAAATAAACAAAAACAGTGTGAGAGAGTCTCACTCGCTCACATTTTGTATTTGCTGATTGTTTGTGGGCGAGTTGAGATGTTGAAGGTTGAGGTGTTACAAAAACCTGACTGTTCTCCTAATGAAAGGCAACAGCGTGACTCTAGGACAAATTCCGAATATTTGCCTACCGCGATATGAAATGTAACTTGTGTTCCTCTGTAATAGAAAAAGTAGTTAAATCAATTAATTGCTTCCATCGAAAAGATTGAAAAGTTGCTGCAATTGCTTACTCAGCGCAACAGATCTTATTTGGACTTTTTGGAGCATGTAATTAGTCATTATGGCCTCATGTCTGCTTTCTTTCTCTGGCTTTAAAGGCATCATTCATTAGGCATCATCTAAGTCAACAGCAGTAGCTAATACTGCACGTAGTACGTGGACCGTTACCTTAGAAGGCAACCATTTTATTTCTCTACTACACTTGTGGTACAGCTCTATATTTGCAAAAGCCATACGTGTACTTCATCTTAGGACCAGAGAGTATTCTCTCTCCTGGGGGAACATGACAGCAGCTCTCCTTTGATGGGACTTTTTCTATTTTGGCGGGTTGAATAAATTGAGCATCCACATCGTTTTGAATTTGTACATATTTGCATCCAGACGAGAAGGAATGACTGGGTGACAAGGATGCAATACACAAGCACGCCTACATGTGGCGCTGTGAACACACGCACAGATGGAAGCACAGACACACTAAACTATAGAAGAAGAAAGAACGTATTTTCACTTTCTAAGGCTCATCGAGACGTAGGACGTAGTGGAATTACTCTTTGATACATTGTGGAGGACAAGAGGACATCAGGAGAATGTGCACTGGAGTGTCATGTCATGTCCTTCCAGATATTCAGCTGTCATGTTGGCATCAAAGATCACTTCTGGTCAAGTGATGGCAAAAAGCTGGCACTGAGTCTGTGACGTCATCCATCAGCTGTCTCTATGGATACCACAAGCCTGTGTTGACCAAAGGCTACTAAATAAATAATAAAATAAAATACTTGAACCTGGAAAGGTTTCAGTGTGGCTAGTACACACAGACACACACACACACACACACACAGAGTGTCTGGCTGTGGTGGCAAATGGTGGACGATGAATCATCCCATCATCTGTGCAGAGATACATGACAGCTGAGCGAAGCTGACCCACGGCCTGGAGATTTACATATCTGGCCCGCTTGCTACGTACGTAGGTGATGACAGTAAGCAAATGGGAGCAGCAAACTGGACGGGGTGGAGGTTTCTTTAGAGGAAACATTTAACTCAGGTAGACTAGACATTTAATATGATAACATCATTTTCTCCTGTGAGATCTTACTTATCTTCTAGCTTCCATTTGGATTGACACTGTCACGACACAGTAGAACACGTTGACTACTCTGGCTGCCATTTGTACTCATTTGTACTCAATACCAATACCAGGTATACTCATACTAAATACTGATCCACAGTCCAGTACCAATACCATGAACACAGGTCCTTCTTTTTTCTGTGCCTGCTAAAGATATAAAAGCTGCCAAAACAGACAGCTCATTACTGCATGTATCCTGTGTGTCCCATTCATGTGGTGGGACACACCTATTTAGAATATAAAGCCTTCTGTGGTTTTATATCTTTTTCTGTCATAATTTAGAGAACTTCCTTCCTGGGTGCATTCATGTCACATAGCAACATAGAAAGGAACGCTACACCTAGCTCCAATATGTATCATTTGCGTTGGCTAGCGGCCTGAGGCATTGGGAGCCAGTGTGTGCTGAAGCTCGTCGCTAGCCGTCTGGTAACTAGTCGCTGTGGTGTGGCCAGGTGTCACGACGCCAGTAAAGGTGGTTTTTGGGCGTATCGATGTTAAGTTACTACCAAAGACGTATTTTATAAACAAAATAGATTTCGGTAAAACAGCCCCCCTTTGTGATGTCACAGAGCAGCGGACTTCCTTATATGGGCATGGCTGTAAGTCAGATAAGATGAGCTGCCCTCCCCCAAGCTCTGCTACTCTGTTTACGAAACTTATTGTATTTTCATCTGTCAATGGCATTTCACACGGGACTGTTTCTGTGAACATGAACGCTTCTGAGCTCCACCGCACCAGCGGTGCTACGTTACCACTCTGAGTTCGTACACGGTAGGTCAGGGGTCTCCAGCCAGTAGATCATGAGCTGCCAGTAGCTCCTAAACACTTTTCAATTAGCTCTCCAAAGACTTTATTTATTATCAACTCCTATACCCACCATATGCTAAGAAAGTGGGGTTCGTTCATAGTTAGGAAGCACTTTGGGCGTGTGACTAATCACTAATCACGGGTGGGGTTGTAATAAATTAAAACAGACCATTTTGGCAGGAAGCACAAATCCCAGGAAATAGAGCTGGAATAGGTGCAGATTCTGGAAGATCTAGAAAGCTTTCTGTGAGGGTCATTGTGTGCAACTGCTCTATAGGGGTCCACAAATGAATACAAAGGGTGGAAACATGAGCATAATAGGTCCCCTTAAAAGCCTCCACAGGAAGCAGGAAGTGGAAAACCATGGAGGAGTGTATCATGCAGAACGTTCCACATTGAAGGGACATTTCAGTACAAAGTGTAACTAGTGCTAGGTGCTATATTTGTAAATAAATGGAGATTTTGATGTAAAACATGCTTTTGTGTTGTGTTATGGCATAGTTGTTATTGTCATATTTGGCTAAATATATATGGATACGTTGGTGTAAAAGTGAAAGTTATCTTTTCACAAAAAGCTGCTTTTCTCCCTTAGTTTTAGTCTGGAACTGATATTTTCCACAAACTTACCTATGTTCTACTTCTCATGACCAAAGAAAGGAAAAAGGTGGAAACAAAGTTTAGAGTCTAATCTTCCTATCGGTAGGTTCCATGTCTACATGGCCCCAGAAGACAATGTTCTGTGTGCCTTGAAACATCAGTCCCAATCATATAAAGGTGCTGGTACTGAGAAGGATGGCTTTTGAAAAGGCTGGGATTTCATAAAAGCAATAGTACTAACAGATGAGGTATTAATACTGCATATCTTACCGGCTCCACAAACTCAAACTTCTTCTTTTCTTGCACTTCCTGTATTTTGAAGACGTACTCCAGGGAGGCGTCGTAGAAGAGGCGCCTGTCCTTATCAATCTGCATGTCGGCCTGCCAACGATCAGACAACATCAGATAAGAGAGAGGTGGTCAGCGTCCAGCAAAGAGAAGGCAGTGTTGCCTTCACAGACATGCTTATTCAAAGCTGCTTTACTTTCACAAACTTTACCTCCTGGAGATAAGCTTCTTTCTTTTTGGATGACAGGTTGAGGTGTCTTTCCAGCGTGGAATAGTATTTCTCTGTCTCCTTATCAAATGTCTTCTTCCCATCCTAAGAAAAAGCTGGATTTTAGGTGTGAGGGGCAGCTGCCACTAGGTGGAAGTCACAGCACATTGCTACTTTTGCTCCGGAATATTCATACACTTCTTAATGACACCATCGGTCACAGTGAAGGGGGGGCGGGGGGGTACAGAAAACCCTCTCAAGTTTAGCAGCAGCCCTGGAAGAAAAGACTTTGTCTTCTTGCTATGACGACAAGCCGTCCCTGGGGTCCAATTGTGGCTCCCAGAAGGTTCTGGGGGAGGAACAGGAAATGGAAATGGGCTTCTCGTGCCAGGCTGCCATTTCAAACCACAAGGCTAAACTTTTAACACCCCTCCCCGAACAACCCAAACATCCAAATTAGAAGCTTTTCTGCTGTGTTGCAGCGGCGATTGTGACCTCTCGGGCCGAGCCACTTTAAAAGAAATCCTTGGGGGGGGGGGGGCTGAAACCAGAGCCCGCTTGTTTGTTTTCATTCCCATGGCCCTGAAGTTCAGCAAGTCTAATCTAGCAGCGTTCCGCCTCAGCGAGTTAAAACTCAGCAGCAGACACAACGAAACAATCCCAGCGCGGCTGCATAAAAACAAGGAAAAATCAATAGATCATTTCACGTAGCATCTTATTTCATGGCTCCTGTCATGTCTGCCACTCTATTGATTTTAGTCAGGAGGGGATGGCGAGGCAGGGAGGGGGGAGGGGGCTGTAGAGCTAAATAAACATGATTAAGCGTGATATGATGTTGACAGCAAATACATTTCCCTTAAGAAGGCTCTGTGTGCTTTTCCTGGAGAAGAAGGGAGCTGACTGTCTGCTTTTGTAAAGTGCCGTTGATGTGACATTATTTTGGAGGCATGGCCAACCCCCCCCCCCCCCCCCCCAGGGAAAAACACCAACACACGCTCCCTCTCACTGGGGAATGACAATAAATGAAGGAGTTGACTTTCATCCAGAACCTGCAGCTCAAGCAGCGTCTGCTGACCAAGTGCTCCACATCCTGGAGGGGGAGGAGGGGGGGGGGCTTCCGTCCTCCGTCACCTGGGGAGGTACCGCTTATCCTCACGAGGGTCGCAGGGAGTGCTGGAACCTATCCCAGCTGTCTTCGGGCAAGAGGCGGGGTACACCCTGGACTGGTGGCCAGCCAATCACAGTGGACATATAGACAAACAACCATTCACACTCACATTCATACCTATGGACAATTTGGAGTCGCCAATTAACCTAGCATGTTTTTGGAATGTGGGAGGAAACCGGAGTACCCGGAGAAAACCCACGGGGAGAACATGCAAACTCCACACAGAGATACCAGAGGGTGGAATCGAACTCGGGTCTCCTAGCTGTGAGGCATATGCGCTAACCACTCAACCACCGTGCAGCTGCTTCCTAATTGTTTGCCCCTTATTACATATTTATGACATTTCACACTGTATTATTTATGACATTTGACACTGTGCAGTAGATTCAAACATCAGTGTGCTGACGTGGTGTTCAGACATCAGAATACACCCACTTCGTGATCATCTTAGGTGTTGGCTTTGTTGCAGCTCATTCTCCTGTGGCTGTGGCTACCTCCCATTTATTTTTTCATTCCCATTACCCCCCCCCCCCCTTCCTGCAACCCACAAAACCACAAATGTGCTGCTTTGTGGTTGTCACAGTGTGCAGCAGGAGAAAGAAATAATGTTTATTCTTAGTGCAGTGGAACGTCACCAGGGTGACTTTTCAACTGTAAAAGTGATTATTGGAGTTATGTTTGTTGTTTGAACCACTGCCCTCGCCTCGGTGGAGAACCTTCCCCGCATCCGAACTAAGAGTTACACACACAAACACACACTATAAAGGCTGTTTTTGTGATGTTTGGAGTGTCCCTGAATAAGTACAAGTACAAGTATAGGTACTGTATAGGTATATGGGTATATATGTAGGTATATTGCACTGCTGTTGATGTGTTCAGGGCAGAATGAAGTTAGTCCGCTCAGTGACCCTCTTCTTCCGTCACCCTCATCACATGCTTGTTCTGGGGGGCATTCGCAAATTACATTTCATGTAATTATTGAACTCAATTAGTCGTATTAGTTATCAATTGTAAATGAGTTAACCAGGAGCGTGTCCATGCTTTTAGGACCATGGTGGGAATTAGCCGTGGTCAGGTGACGACCTGAGGATCGTGTTCTTCACACTCAGACAGTGATGGACACCCACGATGACCCCGGCTGGTGAACCTCCAACCGCAGCATAAAATACTTTTCATTTCTAAGTAGGAGCAGAAATGTCTGCCATGACTTTTCCAGCATCGCTGGTGTTTTGGGCCTGAAGACAACAAAGTGTATAACAACAAGTAGAAAGAGCTTCAGGCAGTTTACCTGCAATACCTGTCGTGTGTGTGTGTGTGTGTGTGTGTGTGCGTAGGTCAGTGTGAAAGAGCTGAGGTGCCAGGAGCGAGTACAAACCCGCTGACTGCACTGTGTTGGCTTTACTGCACTTCTTAAAACATCTTTCTTTGTGGGATGTGAACTAGGGACTGGGATAAAGAGGGAGTGCAGCAATGGAATATTTCACTTCTTACGTCTAACTTATTGTTCAATTAATAAGTTCAATTCCTTTGTGGTTTACTCATTCCATGTGATTCCATGTCTGACTGGATGTCAACATCAGCAGGGATGTATCTTAATGTCCTAAATTATCCATCCATCCATCCATCTTCTATACTGCTGTTATCGTCTTCTTCATGCAGTATCTTAGAAACCAGCAGACTGAGTAAACAGCGCCTCTGCTGGTGGCAGCCCAGTACTGCACTCATTTTGCCTCAATCACATCAAGTCATGCATACATAATCAATTCCACAGAACTGACACAAACGAACAGTTTATTATGCCACCATCCCCTGGTAATAAGAGCTATGAAATATGATATGACAGCTTCTTTTATGTACAAAATACTGTAATATGCATGCCATCCTTGGTCAGCTTATAATGCCAACAATATCTGAACATGCAAGGAGGAGGAGGAAGGGAAAGAGGAGGAGACGAAGACGAAGAGTATTGTTGACAAAAACCTGGAAGTATTACTCCAGCAGGGCAGTACAGTACAGTAGAGTAGGCAAACCAAAACGTGTCATCCCTTTCATCCACTTCCTGTCCTAAGGTCACCAATAGAGCCGCTAGGTGTGTATTCCTTATGTGTGTACTGCATATGTGCCGTGCTTAAGGACGTCCTGCAGTGCTGCATGCAGTCGTGCATCAGCACCTCCCAGACGCCACCTCCGTCTGGGATTACTCACGGTGCAGCCAAATAAGGCCAGTGCTGGGGGATAGCCAGTCATGATGGCCGCCTTTTACCCCCTCCAAGCGGGCTAATGTTTGGCCGTAGGAGGACAAAGCCATTAGGAGGAAGTGGATGGAGGAAGAGGCGACGGGAGTGACGTGGGCTGTGGCTTTTAAGGGTTGGGGGGCAATCTATAAACACAATAATAACACTGAAGTGGGGGTGACGGGGAGTGGGTGCATCATTAGTAAATGGAATATTTTGGTCTTATGAAAACCTGTTCACAATCTTCCAAATACACTTGTTAACATTTTTGGAGCCCTCCAGACATAAAGTAACATCCCTATAGTCACCTTTAAATTCACAATAGCTAATTCAGTAGACATAATCAGTAAAATCATAAATCATCCCAAAATGCGTTGCGTTGCAATAAATGTGTGGACAGGAAGTGATGTCCAGGGTTTAGCGTTTTAAGAGTTTTAGCCTGATTCTGAGCACAACAGTAGGCTGAGTTGTTATTATTATTATAATTATTCTACCAGTTGTGAGATCATTAAACCAGCAGTAAGTAACAATTACTGACACCTAGTGGCCAGTGTAGTGGCTACATTCCCAATTTGAATGTGGCTTCTTTATTCCTCATACCTGTATTCGTGTTTGACTTCATTTAGCATTTTAATACTTGGAAATGCTTAATTTCAGCAAAAAGTACCCAATGTTTACTGTAAATATGCATGTATATGCCGTATTTGAGAAGCATGATTCATTCATTCCTATATTTGAACAACCATGACAGAGTGCAGCTGCAAAATTCAAAGTGCAATGTATTCATAAAAAATATGAAGCGTTCTTTCCCTTGGCATGTTTTGTTTTAAGAGTTAATGTAGAACTTGGAGGCACTCCATCCAAAATGGAAGCACATTCAATAAGACTAAGTCATGCATACTGTATGACATGCTAGCTTGTCAGAAAAAGACGGAGGATGTCAAGGCCGAACCACTAAGGGTTAAGAAGACCACATAGCCGTGCACCCAAGTAAACCCTGCGGAAGACGCGTGCTGGACTAGTTGGCTCACGTGACGGCGCCATGGGGCCGAGCAAACAAGCTGCTGTACTTTCATTTTTACTGCGCTGGAGCAGGACTGAAAACTGGGCTGGTAGAGCAACAAAGCTACACTCCGTCTTTCCAAGTCAACCTCAGAGGACGATGGACGCCCTGCAGCCACACTCTCATCAATCCTCCATGTCCACTCGGGTGTGGAGCATGTAACGGGATTATAGTAATCTGATTAGAAAAAAATGGTGAGATACTGTCAGTTTGCCACGATAGGATTATTAAAGCTTTTAAAAAAGTGCTGGTGAGCAGGATTGTGCAGAAGCATCTTTAAAGGAATGACAGATAGCAGAGGAGTGTTCAAGGAGTGAGGAGTGAGAGATAAACAGACCCTAATGCAGTGGATCCAATCAACTGTTGGCTTTAGCATCGTTCATCATACGGAATCAAAAGAAATGCAAGTGTTACTAATAGCGTAATGGTCAAATACTGTATTCATGTACTATAATGTCATATATAATGTACAGTAATGTAAATCACACTACTAAGGGAAGAGCAGCAATAACGCAATGTTGTGCAGCCACTTCTCTTTTTAGATCTTTTCTATCATTACCTATCTATTATTCCTTACCCTTATCCCTATTCATGCAGTGGTTCTCACTTACTTCCCATCATGCTACCCCCTACAGGACAGACATTTTCTACTCCCACTCCCGCCCACCCCCCACCTCCACCCCAAGATGGAAATACTACATATTACATATTTATACGTATTTATTTATTGATATGTCCAAACCACTGTATGAGTTGCTGGCACCAGCATTCTACACGACGACACTGATAGTGAAAGCACCCCCCAGCATCTGTACCATACATGACAACACTGATAGTGAAAGCACCGACCAGCATCAGTACCATACATGACAACACTGATAGTGAAAGCACCGACCAGCATCAGTACCATACATGACAACACTGATAGTGAAAGCACCAACGAGCATCAGTACCATATATGACAACACTGATAGTGAAAGAACCCCCCCCAGCATCAGTACCATACATGACAACACTGATAGTGAAAGCACCCCCCAGCATCAGTATCATACATGACAACACTGATCGTGAAAGCACCCCCAGCATCAGTACCAGACATGACAACACGGATAGTGAAAGCACCCCCAGCATCAGTGCCAGACATGACAACACGGATACTAAAAGCACCCCCCAGCATCAGTGCCATACATGACAACACTGAGAGTGAAAGAACCCCCCAGCATCAGTGCCATACATGACAACACAGTTCCTGAAAGCACCCCCCAGCATCAGTGCCATACATGACAACAATGAGAGTGAAAGAACCCCTCCCAGCATCAGTACCATACATGACAACCCTGATAGTGAAAGCACCGACCAGCATCAGTACCATACAGGACAACACTGATATTAGTGAAAATCACCCCCCAGCATCAGTACACTACATGACAACACAGATAGTGAAAGAACCCCCCAGCATCAGTACCATACAGGACAACGCTGACATTAGTGAAAATCACCCCCCAGCATCGATACCATACATGACAACACGAACACTAAAAGCACCCCCACTCCTCTTGTCAGTTTCCACTGCTAGCGCTGACACATCACACCTGAGATACATGGACACGAGTGCTCTTCAACTGTCCGACTGCTAATTGCACGTAGAAGTGTTGGCTTACCTTTGCGGCGCCGATCTGCTCCTTACGAAACTTTTCCAAGGGAGTGATCAAGACGTCATCTGCATTCTGGATCTGGAGAGAAACAGACGTCAGATGTCAAGCTGACTGCTTGGTTTGATTTGAATGAGAAGCTTTGATGTCGTCTCCATTCCTTTGCATTGTTGAGCAAATGTTCCACAGCGTGTCTGACACAGGAAATAATAGCCGTGACAATTATCAGAGTCAAACATGCACTGACTTGTCATTAATAGCTTTCATGTATAACGAGCTGCTGAGCAAAGAACTGATAAGAGACGAAGCCACGATGCTGGCAAATGGAGCCTTTTTATTGGTGATGTGTCGAGGCTCTCACGTTGCAGCAAAGCAGAGCAGAGCTTCACGTCAGCAGCCTGAGGTGCATTTACATTTTTCAGGAATGTGGTGACCCCAACCATCCGTCCAGCCTCTACCTCCTCTTCCACACACAAGGCAGGGAAGGCCTTCACCATCAGCGATCCAATGACATCATAGCAGGGTTACGTCACCAATGACATGACAGTATTGTGGACTTAACTGTGAAGAACTATACAGTACATGTATGTGAAACATCAGTGCAGTAGCCAATATGGACTTTTTCTTGTGTGTCATTAATCACCGCATCCAGAACATCTGCTTAGGTCCACATGGACATTCCAAGAGGAGGGTGCAGCCCTTGACGGCTGCCCCATTCCTTGTTCTAAGCCTCATGACTACAAAGTGCAGTGACACACAACGTCAGGTCTTTGTAGCAATGTCCTTGGCAGACCTTTTCCAGCATCATCATCTCATCAGCATAGCCACAGGTCATCTTCAGTGGAGTCATTCATAAACATGCAAAACAGCAGTGGGCCTGAGATGGACCCCTGGGGAAACACTCCCGGACTGCCCCCCAAATATTGTGCTCTTCCCATGAGGTACAAGACAAATCATTGCAGCAAAAAAGCAATTTGGACTTTCATGGTAGTGAAGACTAAAAGACGAAATCTCCTCCTATAAGATACCCACCCTCTAAAATCAAATGGTTGTTAGAAATGGGGGTACTGAGTAGTACTGAGTACTGAGCAATGGTCCAAAGATGCAAAAAAAAAAAAAAAGTCATATTCTGATACATTTAGGTTGAATATGGACATACAGTACAATATATTTCTGCAAGACGTTGCAAAAGGCAGAGTGGACTTTCCAAGTGTGAGAAGTAGGACACAAATCTGGATTAGTCTAAGATGTATAGCAGCTTCAGGTCACTGCACTCCAATTACAAAGCACAGATGATATTTTTGACATGCAATCTTCTCCATTTGCTTTTGCTGATGAAGACTTGAGCCAGTGTAATGCAAGGCTCGTTTTAATGAGAGTGCTGCGGTAGAAGAGGAAGGCTTGCAAATTGGCTGATTGTCTTTGTCTCTCCCACGGCATGGTCACACTAGCTGGAATGTTCTGCCTGTCGTTAGCCTGGCGTGCCATGTATGCGCTCCATTCCCGATAAGGTCAGCACTTGTTTTTCTGCAGGATGACACTTCCATTTCTGTGCCATTCGTGTGCACGTAGACAAAAAAAAAACATTCCATCGGCAAATAGCTCCATCAGCGGCAGGCTTTAAATCAGGGAATCATGGCAACCAGGAGAGCACTTCTGGGAGGTAACGACATGCAGGTACAAGTGACACTCCATCTGAAGCGTGGAGGACGTTTGGCGGTCATCAAATCTCGCCGCCGTAATCCCCGAGTCATCGTGTTATCTATGTGCGCAGAGAGTAATCTCCCCGCGCGGTAATGTCATTTCCCCCGCTTTATCTCCCACGCTGCACGTCTAATTGAGCCTGCAATGTAGCCGGGCTTCCAAATGTACGTTTCTAACACTGCTTGACTTGTTCCATTCCACTCCAGCACTCAGGACAATTAAATATGTGGCACCAAGAATCTCGCCAAAGGAAATGTCCCGCTCTTATTAGTAACCTCAATAACATTTATACTTGGACTCAAACCTCTTCCATTTAGCTTAAACTCTCCCAAACCTTTTCAAAGAGGCCGTAGACCACCACCACCTAGATCCATAATAGAGACAACATCCTGATGCAACTCTCCTACTCTGTTACCTGTGCTACTACGTTAACTCTATGACATTTACACTGCATTGGGTGGTATTAGCAAAGCCAATACGTTGACTTGAAACTTCTCACACACCACATCATGAATGAATGATGGTGTTTGGTGAGTCCAAAGACAAGTTCTATGTAGTTCTTTGGTCACTAGGCAGCATATTGCTCTTTATGCAAATGTACAGCACACAATCATTCCTATGGAATCCCCTTTCCTCTGCAGTAAACCCATCGAGGTCTTTCCACCAGAACAGGAGACACACTTATTTAAGACTGAGCCGATAAGTGGCAGGCATTGTGCCCGACGCCCCGAGCAGCCGCCTCGCCACAGGATTAAAAATCCACCCGTGTGATGCTTGAAAGGAGGCGACGGCGCCGAGCAATTTCATTACCGAGCAGGGCCCGGGAATCCCAATATGCTCTTCTTCGCTTGCTCTGCTCTTAACCACAAGACAGTGGGAAGCGTGCGGCAGTGCAGGCCACCACGGGCAAATGAAAGAGCGCAGAAAGGTGCAAGTGTCAAATGTAAGTGTTGAGTGCGGCGCTGACAGCTTTGGTATCCACAACCCTTATATGACGTCTCTCTTTCTGTGCCTTCCAATGATATGAAAACAAATAATAAGAGGCAGCTAAGAATGCATCTAGAAGCCCTCTAAAAAACATAATGTGAGCCTGCTCATTAACCACATTGTTAGCATTATTGTTATGAACGTTGTTACACCCAAGAACTACGTTACTGGCGTAGTGACACCACACCACAGCAGCTAGCTACAAGCCAGCTAGCCATGAGCCTAGTCTACCAGTCAGCTGTGAGTGTGTGCATGCTAAGAAAGTTAGCATGCTAAGAGTTGTGCATAGTGTAATAGTTGTGCATAGGACATTCCACACAGTCACAATTGAGAGGCTGAAATCAGGATGTTTACACTACATTTTGACATGAGACACATCATCAACTACCAAAACAGTTGTTGATTCACTGGATCATCGATTCATTGACTAATCGTTGCAGCTCTACAAGTTTCATCAGTGCAGTTGTGTTGCATCATGCAGGTTATGCTGCTTTGTGAAATAAATGCACCCAGCATGGAAGTTCCCAAAATAGTACAAATACGACATGTTAGCGTCAATGTAACTGTTACAACATGTTCACAGCATGGATGGAAAACCACAGAACCTTGCTGATTGAGATTTTTGGAGGTGTTTTAACAGCCCCCTTTCTAGGTGCAATAGCTGTGTGGAGATGCTACATGAAAGTTTGACGTGTCATTAAAATTCCATAGACTGTCATGGCATTGCATCATTTATGACATACAGTTCAGTACCCAGGCTGGGGTGGGGGTGGGGGGGTGCTATGGATTTCTTTCAGGTCTGCTGCATTGTACAAGCGGGTGATGAGGGAAAAGCAGAGTTGAGAAGGCAAGAGGTGACACAAACATGTTCCTATGTGGCACAGACATTGTCAGACATGAAGCAAAGTCAAGTATGGATGTTGAGTCAAGCTGAACCAGCAGCTTTCATTTACAGCTGCATGACATAGGAAGTATAAATGTATCGATGAACACGCTGCAGGTGGTAACATGGGTCTAACCTGAGCTGCTGATTAGGCCCGGCGGACGTACTGTAAGATTGTGTCTCCTTAATAATCCCAGGCTAAGGCGTGTTGCATGTTAATGCGCTGTCAGCTGAGCTTCTGCAAGGGAACTCGTCTCCATGCTTTGGCGCTCCTTCGTCTTTAGCCACATTCCTGCTAATGATCGCTGGCAGCACCCAATAAAAACGTAGGTGACGCTTGCACCTATAATCACAACGACAGACGCGGAATCCTAAAGAAATTAGCCTCGGTCATTAAAGTGGTTGTAAGCACGCTGGCCCACCAAATGATGCCTTTAATGCCTAATAAACATTCTGCCCCCGTCATTATCAGACAATCAAACCTCCACTTTTATGCTGAGGGTGTGAAATGACCTTTATTAAAAGAGCGGCGTGCAGATTGGTTTGGGTGGGGGGCATTGGTGTGTGTGTGGGCGCGGGGGGCTAACAGTCATTGCACAGCGAAATATTTATCTGGTGCTCAAGTGGCACCCACAGGCTGAAAAGACTTTCCCATCGAAGAGCTGCTGTGTTCTCACGTGCTGACAGGTTTGTCTTTGGCTTGTGGAGAACTTAGCAGCGGTGACCATGAAGGAGTGAGACCACGTACAACCTATACGTGGAAAATCCGTACCACTCACCACATTTAGGACTGTGGCTTTAGTGCTTCAGTTGGAAGACCAAAGTTGTCAAAGTTGTAATAACAGTACTGTTTGAAGGTATGAAGGTTGCAAGATCTACACACGAACTGAACCACGTGAGACCCATACGGGAAACATGATGCACATGCGTGACACCTACGTCACCTACCTACGCCACCACAGAGTTTTGACATCATCTGTAACGTCATGTGCTGAAATATTTATTTATTTGTCTATTTATGAACATAAATGCTGAATAAGTATAAGTACTATATGTAATATATTGGGGCTTCTTATCCTAACCACAGGCGTTACACGTCATGTCCACTCATGTCCACTCAATACTTATTAGGGACGTCCCGTATTGGCTTTTTGGCTGATAATGTCAATATTGTCCAACTCATAATTTCTCATTTGGATATTAACCGATACTGATATGTATACATCACATATCTTTTAACACATATCTTAACTCCTACTCCATTTCTCTTCCCATCTACACCATGACAGCACAACTTGAAACCTGCTCCTAAACTTCTAGCCTTGCTACCTTTCCATCTGGTCTTCTGGACAAAGTATGTCTACCTTCCTCCTCTGCATCATGTCAACCAACTCTCTACCTTTTCCTGTCTTAGTTCCAACATTCAAAGTCCCTACTCTCAGTTCAAGGTTCTCAGTGCTCCTGTTCTCTCTCTCTTCTTATGGACACATCTTCCTCCTCGCTCTGCTTGATAAATAGAGTTTTATTTCTTTCTTTTGAGCGACACAGTACTAATTTCATTGGCTGCAATCTCCACAAATGAATGGTTGCGCTATATGCCCTACATCGGTTCTCATTAAAGGGAAGATCCTGATACTGATACCACCAAAGTTTTAGGCGATTAATGTCAATGTCAATTCCCATATAAAAAACTACGTGCAGTAATCACCCTGAGCTACGTAGCTCAGATGAGAGTCTACACAGAAGACAGGGAAGTTCAGAATGGTTTGGGTACAATGGGTGGAAATGAGGAAAATGCTGAAGTGTGTTTATTGGTTAACATTTTAATGGCATACCTGAACTGGATGTAAATGCACTTGAAGTCAATGTATTGTAACACACTCCTGGACACTCCAAGACGTCAAGACCAGTGGATAAATGAGTAGACCAGGGGTGCTCCTACTACTTTTAAAATGACCGAGTCAAAATGATCTACCCACTACAAAAATGCAAAACATCTATTTATTTTCAAATGTATTATTTGTACGTACAATGCATGTTGATGTACCTTACATAACCAAATGAGCCAATGTTGCAAAACACACATAATTAACTATTAACATTTTTTGTAATTACCTGAGTTTACTTTGATGACTTGCACTGAATTGAACCAGCCAGGGATGCATAGTCCGGACAGTAGCTGCTGATAGCCAGCCTCAAGCACACTTCCAAATGTTTATCAGTCATGGATAATATCCGTATCATAATATCCGTATAATATTCCATATCCGTATGGAAGTGATATGTTTTTTGCCTTTTTACTTGGTCCAGTTTTTGCCTTTTTACTTGGTCCAGCTCCTTCACTCATTTTAGTGACCATAAACTTTAGCGAGGGCTTAAAATCTCGCAATTCGCCGACTAGCTTAGCACTTTGCATCGTTGTTTACGCATGAGCGGTGACCTAAAGGTCAAAATTCAGTTGTCATCTGACTGGTTGTCCTGTATGTCAATCAAGTAACGGGGATGGATGATAGGCTGACATCGTAAGTTCTGCTGCACTTAGAGACGTTGTTTGATTTGATTGGTCGCCCGAAGGGCAACATTCAGTTGTCATCTGAATGGCTGCCCTGTATATCAATCAAGTGACGGCATTGATGCTGGGATATTTTTTTAATGTCACGCCGCGATCGACCAGCGATCGACCAGTACCACCTCCGCGATCGACCGGTAGCTCGCGATCGACTTAATGAGCACCCCTGGAGTAGACGATCATGAAGCTCTACTTAGAACCTCCAACAAGATCCAACAATGCAAGATGTTGAGATTTTGATCAGATCCGGTGTAGCAACAAAGGTGGCAATGCATGGGCCGTTTCAGCCTCTTCGTATTGTTTTTCCATCTCTGGTTGACCTGCCACAGACTAGCCAAAACATGTTCTTGGTGCTCCACATACGTCTAATAATTGGAGACATGTAAACAAACATTCTATAATTAGTGGCAATACAAACAAGATGCTGAGCTGTAAGAAGATAATGAGAACATGGAATGGAGTGCAAATATGATACCAGTATTTGTAGCACCCGTGTGTATTAATCAGTGGGAAAGGTCAAGTTGTGCCATTTTCTTTTATGCATGAAGCGAGAGGTAAAAAAGGAAAAAGAAAAAGTGTAGCTGCAGTAGAACCTGCAGAGTGAGCGTAGACGTGACGTTTCGTTGGCGAGTAAGCGCCTAGAGCAGCTCATACGTTGCCAGCGGGTGGACCCCCCCAAGGATTGTCCATACAGTGCTCATCCTCTCATTGGGATGCTGCTGGAATTGAGACCCTGATGCACAGCTCTTCCCTGCAGGTGTTTAAAGCCTCCAATGAAGCCATGAATTCCTCGTTGTACAGACAGAAACGTCTGGATTCTCCAACGTTGGAAATGCACGACCACAAATAATCTATTCTCGCCTGCGCTACTTCTTTAGCTTGCTACGATGTGCTAAAGAGATAATGCAAAGTAAATGTACTGAATAAAGCTTAGCTTCCCTCAGTCTCACGTTGGGTTCCTGCTTGTTCTTGGGTTTTTGTTACCTTCAGCAAGGAGATTTGGTTTTCATGTCATGGCTATTTTTCACTTAACAAACATGAGACCGTCTGCCTGCTCATGTAGTGTGCAAGACAGCGTGCAGCTAAACCACCAGTGGACGTGCCGCCTTCTTCATGCGCCTTCTGGATCCTGTTATAGCTCTTTGGAGCTAGAGGGCAGTGTTCTCCTGAAAGTTAGAAACCTCTCTTTGACTAGCTATTTAGCTTCCTGTAATGTTGTAGTGAACCCCACTCACTTTCATTGTATGTACATGCTGCTCTGAAAGTAGTCATATCGCTAACCATATGTCTTGATTGCCTACTTCCTCACTGAGACACTCCTCGTGAGACAGAAAAAACAGAAATTAGGTACTAAAAAAAGCCAACCAATCACAGCTCTGCTCTACATTTTTTATGGTCTACACTACATAATTTAGTGGAAACACAGGCCCCAAATTATACAGCTCATCATAAAAGTGAAGGGGACCTATTATGCTCATTTTTCGACCCTATGCATTGAGTGGTGGTCTTCTATAGAGCAGCTACAAATCATAACCCACACAGAAAACTGTATTTCCTTGGATTGCCACTCTCCGCTGTGAGAGTGAACTATTAACCATAGAAGGAAGTCCACTCCTCTGTGACATCACAAAGAAACGGTTTTACCACACCTTTTCAAAGCGAGCATTTTGAGCCATGCCAAACTTCTTTCAGGGCTCACTTCCAAATGCACAAACCTCCTTATCTGAAACTTTGGTATGGTTTAACACGAGAATACAACATTCTAGTTACATTTATAGGTCAGAAAAGTGGAAAAAGTATCATAGGTCCCCTTTAATACTGGAATGTGAAGTTTCTTTTATAATTCTAACAGTAACTCAGTAAGTCATTTTTCTTAACTGCTGTATGGTGCTCAGTGTTTCACATTCATGGTATGTTAAGGATATGCTATAGCAGCTGTTCCCAAACCTTCGCAGCACCCCTCTTTTGGTGATGAAATTACTTTCAGCCAGCCCCCCTGCACACAGACACAGTTAATAAATCCAATAATCAAAGCAGTGGTCACTTTTACAGCTGAAAAATTACCCTGACGACTTTCCACAGCACCAAGAATAAACAAAAACCTTTTTTTTTTCTGCTGTGCAAGGAAGCGCAGTGCTGCCAGCTGTAGCGTGGCATGTCTGCACACCGTGACAGTCCACAAAGCAGCAGCACATTTTAGGAGGTTAACAGTGTTGCGCATCGCAGGAAGGGACATCTTAAATATTACTTGAATACAAAATATGTTTCCGACCTCAACAAATACAAATACAGGCTGCGTTGCACACCCCTATTGTATGTATGTATGTATGTATATTATATATAGCAAGGTGGGGTAAAATGGGTCAGTGCCGAGTGGCTACGTTGAATACGTGCAGGATGAGTCCTCTGCATGATTGACCTGAGGTTGTGGCCGGCCACTAAAGCTAATATTATCTCTTCCAAATAGTTTTGCAGCTTTCATCAAACACACTGCAGAGAAGAATGGTTCTGTTGTTCCAGGGTCAATGGAACATTCCAGCATTGACAAGGTGCCCACAGAGCCCAGTATGCTGCAATGTTGACTCCAAAAGAGGAAGAAATAAAAAAAGAGACAAACTTTGGAGCGTCCCCTTTTGAAGCGTGAAATGGTTCTGGGCGGTTTGAGATGTGTTTAAAGGCCGTTGCAGGATGTGTAAAGCTAAAGAAAAGCGTCACCGTGGGAAATAAATGGGAGCTTGTGCAGCCAAACAGCACTTAAGGGATGTGGAGGCTTTTGTTGTTCATTTAAGAAGCAGCAGGAGAAGCAGTGAATTACAGCCTGAATTAAAACCTGGCACTTATTAGGCAGAAGGTAAATGTTTCTACTATAGTATATACACAATATTCCTCCTATAAAATACATACACCCCCTTTCACGCCACTAAGCTTACACTTGTCCTGTACACCACAATGCACACTGTATATACTATTATAAATATACCACTATTACAGCTGCACCATCATTATTATTCATTAGCAGGGCATACCTATTCATCCCACGACATTCAAAACATAACCACGACCTCAAAAAATTCTCCAATGAGTGGAGAATTTCCTGCACTGTGCTGGTGAGCAAATCAAGCACCCCTTTCACCCTGCCTGTGACGTTCGTTCTAATCTGGATGCCAATGCGAGGTGGACTCGGACTTCCTTATATGGGGCTGCTAAACCCTGACCTGTGTATACAGAAGTCCTCAGGAGCGCCTGGGAGAGTGACCAATTACAGCAGAGTGGGCTTACCTAGAGAGGGGCCAAGGGTGCAGTAAATTGAACAAACCGTTTGGGCGGGAAGCAGGAAGTCCACGGAAAGACCGCAGATGCAGGTGCAGAATCTCGAAGATCTAGAAAGCTTTGTGTGCGGGTTAGGTGTGTAGCTGCTCTACAAGTCCACAACTCAATACAAAGCACAGAAAATGAGCATAATAGGTCCCTTTGGACTTATTTATTTCACAACCAGCAGGACTAGAGAGAACAGTGCATTTACATATGCATTTCATGGCAAAGCTGCTGACAGCACTTAAAGTGAAAGTCTAAAATGTCAAGCCTCCTTTTGGTACCCGACCTATTTAGTCCGATTCTACTATGTCACTGCTACACAAGTACTACATTTTGTGCTGTTTGACACAGACCTACATTAATTAATTTCTCAATCATATACCGTATTTAGTAGAAAATAAACTAGCAATGTAAGTTTGTTGTTGCTATAGAAAGAGCATGGCTGGATAGTCCAGGTTGATGAGAGCACAAGTATAACTTGCAGCATTATTCAAGCTACGTTGACAAAACAAAAGGAGATGTGATGATATGATGGTATAAAAAATGTAAAAATCAGACCTCACCAATCACTTGCCGTTATTTTCCTCGCCATGGTATCACTTGCCCCCTCCTCCCTTCCATTGTTGCGTGTATTCTGCTTCATAAAGATATCCCTTTGGCTTTGTGCTAAAAGGAATGTGGTCATCACTTGTTTGGTAGTCAGACATGTTTACTTTCACTATCCCAGCAGTAAACACTGAGAAACCGGTGTAGCAAATGTACGTAGCAATGGACAAGGGGGAGCGCTACGTGGTACCACAGCAGATAAAATAACACACAGCGATTTGTGAGGTCTGATGTTTTCTAGTAGATATTTTTGTGATGCAAATGTATGATGCTTTTGAAGGTATATTGTTTAGAGAAGCCAAACTCTCTAGCTGGAATTAATTTCCTCAGCACCCAAATCCCACCAGAACTGGGTTCAGGACACCAAGTCGCTTGTTCACTGCTTATGGGGGTGTCATACAACTTCATGTCATAAAAACCCAACTATCCCTTTAAAGGTGGACAAACCAGTGCAATTACAGGGGTACAGGGAATCGAATTCCAGAGGGAGGGGGCAGTGAAACTAAAAGGTTCTGTCCCCCCAGTTACGGATGGTGCTTGGCTATGCGGGTGGGGACAGGAGGTTGGCATCAGAAGAAGGAAGGGTAGGGTTTGGGGAGTGATGTGGAGGCGGACAGTGAGGTTATGTAATACTTTGAAGTCTGGTGGTGATGAAAGCGTCAATGAGGGTTTCAGTAGCAGAGAGAGGAAGATGGGCTAAGACCAAGCGAAAGTCTACACAAGACTCGTCTTGACAATTCCAATGCATGCTTATGAAAATAAAGCTCAGTGAAACATTTGAAATGGATGGAGCCTTTGTTGGCTTTCCAGTGTCTATAAAGTAGAAACTCTCAGGATAATGTGTATAGAAGATTGTTGATACTTAACAATAGCAGTGACCAAGAGGAAAACACAATCCAATTTCCACTGAGGGAGTCTGAGCCCCACTCAACCTTCTCATGCACAACCACAAGCACGTTTCTCTTTTCCACGCCACAGAAGGGGATACCAGGAGGGGAATTACAGCAAGGAACGTATTGAAAAAGATTGAATGGTCCCTGGCAGTGTTGGTTGCTATGAGTCAATCAGCAGAGCATGTCGGCCTTGGCCTACGTCATGCTTGGTGCAGTCTGCACAGAGTGGACTTGAACAACTCCATGCCCAACTCAGGCAGCACCTTAGGAGGAGAAAAACTGAAAACTGGGTTTCTCCCCCCAGCTGCTCTTTCAGCGAGCCTTATCAGCACGTCTCTTGCTATTTTTAGTCTGCTTATGGAGTCCAGATGTGAAAGAGGAGTAAAAGGGGGATGGGACAACCTGAATTTTTCTTGTGAAAAGAAAAAAGCTTCCGCCTGCACATCCAAATGTATTTCTGTTTCCTAGTCCAAAATGCATTATTGATTTTAATGGAAAATAGATGCAAGTGTAGTTTGTGTACACCTGAAGGGAAGAAGGATGGAAGAAATTAGGATGTGACCAAGTGTACCTGTTGATGAGTCCTAATGAAATATCATGACATCACTACGACCACATGACTACTACCAGGAGAACCAGAGCATAGAGTGGTGCGCTGTACTCAGACACATGCACCGAAGGTCTCTTCAAACATTCATACCTCCTCGTGGAGCCTTTGGTACAACTAGCACGTAAAACGTCTTCCTTAGAAAGTGAACGTTTGTCAACAAGTGAGCTCGGGGAAGTTACAACGGGTCGTTAACGTCACAGGCGGGAGAAGAAAAAAGGAGCGCTTGATTTGTTCACTCACAGAGTTCAGGTAGTCTTGTGTCATTCTTTAAATTCTGGGTTATTTTTTAATGTTCTGGTATTTGTCGGCCTGGTTGGTATTGTATCTTTTCACGATAAATAAAAACATATTGCAGGGTGGAGGCATACAAGCACCATCATCAAGGTCTCATGGAGCTTTTAATGGAATAAGACCAGTTAGCAGGATTTCAGTCCCAGCTCTTTATGCAGGCCAGACATGCTAAAAAATAAGAATAAAAAAGCTTTTCCATTATTTAGCATGTCTTCATCCATGCCAAGGTGGCAGCGTGATGGGCAGTCAAGGGCGGCATGAGGCGGGGTGGGGGTTTCAGACTGATTTGGTTGGGTTTGGCTCACTGGGGAACATTTGATGAAATATTTACTTTGAAAATGCAGAAAAGCAGAAAAAGCGTTGGGGGCTATTACATCACCAGCAGAGATAAACAAATAGAGTGCATCCCTGCACATTCACCATTCAGCATTCATGGTAAAAAGTACATTCTCCTTTTTTTCCTCCTTTTGCTGGCCATCCTGTCTCATTCACCATAAGTGGATATAGGCATATTAAGTGATAAATGTATAGCATGTTTCTGGCTTTATGCTTCAGCCATCATCAGGTGTTGACATTTCCCACTTTGCTCAGTGGTCCTTCAATACACCATAGTCACAAAAGTGACGTTCATACAGTGGTCCTGAAAGTCAAAAAAGAAGTCCAGGACCCAGTCTTTGTCCTCTTTATTGAAAAGGGATGCGTGGATATATTCCTTCATCATTCCCATCATCATGCTCCATCATCTTTTCATCCAAGTTGAACTCAGCCAGACTTTGTAATACTGATAGGACAGCCTGTTAGTCTAGTACAGATGAGTACAGATGCCCGACATGGTAAGAGGCTGGTTAACTTTAGGAGGGGGGAGAGGGGGGGGGGGCATGATAAAGCAGTTTTTATGTGCACATTGGCTAAATAGAAGGACCTTGGCGACCTTGGCCTTTAGCGACACGCCTGCTGTGTCTGAAGACATCTAACCTCATCGCAGGCTCATCTCTCGACCTTTAGACAGAGGCGTTGCTGCCAAGAAGAAGGTCGCCAGCCGTGTGACACAAGCTCAGTAATAAATCACAGTCTAGTCTCTGTCAAACTCAAGTGACACCAACCTGAAATTCCATTTGATCATCCTTCTGCCCTATGGACAAACGGTGGTAGTGCAATTGTAACACTGAGAACAGCAATACTTCATCTGTGTTTATTTTTCTTTCCCTGCTTGGTGGCTGATAAACACCAAGCAATATGAGCTGTCATTAAATGTTTCTATGGAGTGCCTACAATTCCCTCAACAATAAAGCACTGAATGCCTCGTTTAAAACAAAAGAGCAACAGCAAAACAGAAGAATGCAGCACAGAAAGGCAGCGTGATCCTGAAATGGTGAGAAAAACATCCAATTGAAAGCCGTGTGTGGTGACAGTAAATAGAATCAACAGAGGAAAGCAAACACTAAGTAGTTCTATAGCGTTCTTTTAACTGTCTGGGGAACCCAACTCTTTTCACTTTCAGTCTGTGTCTGAGGTACAACAAAGCCATTTCATGTGCTGTTTTAGCAATGCCATAACAACCTGTAGCGCTACAATGTCACCCAGTAGAGTGCAGACGTCAGCCAGAGTGCGACTTAACAAACATGGAGAGGAAAGCATCATTTTCATCTTTATTTGCTAACACAGTATCTCCTGGTTCATGCAAGATTCATCCATTATTCATTCAATAATTCACACAGACACTTTAGACCAGGGGTCTCAAACATGCGGCCCGCGGGCCAAATTTGGCCCGCAGGACACTAGTTTGAGGCCCCCGCCTTGATATGAAAGTTTAATGTTAGTGCGGCCCGCGCAAGTTTGATATGGATGCTGTATGGTATCATGTACCCAGAAAAAATTATTACGTTTGATTAATGTTCATGTTAAAGGTTAAATAGCTGTTAATAGTTATCCTCCCTATCCGTGTGGAAGTGGTAAGTTTTTGGCTATTTAAGTTTAAAGGAAATAACTTGAAGGCTACCGTTTAGGTCGCTAGCTCTCTAGTTTGCGAGTTAGCATGTGTCTCAAGACCCTGCAGTTGCGCAATATGTTGTAAATAAAAAGAGTATAAATGTGACTATAGTCGTGTTTGGTCATGTCTACAGGGCTCTAATAATTCATTTCAGTTCATTTTAATCTGAAAAAAATAATTTGTCTACCCACCAACTATATGTGGTTTCTTAAGTTTTTATTATTTGCCGTTTTATTATTATTATTATTATTATATTTATTTATTACTGATTGATTGATTTTCTTTATTCTTGATTTGTTTATTTATTTTTCATCTTATTTTGTGTAGAAAAGTAAAAAGTAAAATATTTGAGAACAGTGGAACGTTTTATTAGAGCTTTTCTTGTAGAAAATTGGAACCAAAGCAAAGTTTTTAAAAATGTTTTGTTTTTAATAAACGTGTTTTTTTTTTTTTTTTGGGAAAACCTGATGCGGCCAAGTCTCACCCAGACCCGAGCTCCAGTGGCCCCCAAGTAAATTGAGTTTGAGACCCCTGCTTTAGACAGATGCTCACCAAAATGGATTATTTCTGCTCTACTTCATCTTCTCTTGATGTTATTTGGAGTTTCAAGGCAACACATTTTTTGTCTGTAATCCTAGGAGGGGGGGCTGTGGGAGGGTGGCACCCTTGCTTTCCGGTTCAACACCATGGCTGTGTTTGAATCAGAGGTCTGCATCCTAAAAATATACATTTGTAGGCTGCATGACGTCATCATGCTGCACCAAGGCTGTCCAAATTAGAATGTCCACAATGGCTACTCTTTCGCAACACAAAAGACCGCCACCTTAAACTCTGTAAAGAACACAAATAGAATAGTTTTAAACTACTAAAGATAATCACGATCAGGATGGAGCTGCAGGACAGCCGCAGGTACATATGTGGTACCACTATGGAACATCACCGATGACCTTCTTCTCCTCCTTTGGCTTCCTGCACCTCATCAACATTTCACCTGCCCTCCAGCTTGATACAGGGGAGGATGCTACATTGTTATACTACATCATATATGTCATATATTTGGCTTTTGGCTTTGCCAAAGATGGCGGCGCACACAGACACACGTCTGTCTATGGACTCTATCCACGTATACATCGACTGAGCTGATCACTCCTGCCCCACCCGATGTGGCTTTTTAACCTTAAACAGAAGGGGAGTGATAAAAACACGCACAGGACTGCACTTTTAAAAGTATTTATATTATATTTATATTAATTATTATCATTAATATGATTAATAATAATATTACTATTATTATTTTACTATATGTATCGATTATTGCACCACACATATGACATGATCTGCGCCATATTTATTCATTTATTTTTATTCTCTTTTCTTATCGCTCATGTCTTGCCTTGGTTTATTTTGTTTATCGAGTTTGTTGTGACATTTTGGGAAATGTGAATTTCTATTGAATTAATGAAGTGTCTAAAATCATCTATCTAAAATGTTCTGTCATGTTCTGTTAAATGAGGTTTATAACATAACATGCCACAAATTTCATGACACAATCCAAATAAGCTCAGTTTTCCCCGCCCATACACAAAGGCTGAAGTTGACATCATGGCCAGTTATGCAAATTACAGACCAGTGCTCCTGTATAATTTTCCCACTTTTCCATGAATGAAATGTTTCCAAAGCGCTTACCCAGCGTCGCCTTTCCTCTTCCACCGTGTTGAGCAGCTTGGAGAACTCCTTGAAGGACTGGGCTGAAACAGAAAGCAAAGGAACTTTCACATCCTGGCAAGTTTGTAGATGAGTTGCTGTTAGATGCAGGAGCAGTCGTTAAACATGGGATGCTGGTGGCGGGCCGGGAGCGTCGTAGCGCGGTGCTAAAATGTTTATAGAACCGCCGCCTCCGAGCTTTCAGCACAGCATATTTTAGAATGTAATAAAATCACGCAGCTGTCCGCGGACAAGCAGTAAAACAACACTAAAAAAAACAATACTTGAAACTGAGCGAAGATCGTTGATTGCATCCCTTTATTTTCTTTCCCCCTCCGAGGCTCTTTAACGACGCATTGCCACTCTGTGCGAGAAGCTGATGTGGTTCAGATACCCCGGCGCCATCTGTGGCTTATATTACACGCTTGCAGAGTCGCATGACTTCAGCAAACATCCAACCTTATTTGCCAGGGACTTCATTAAGGAGAAGGCCTCTCGGTCAGTCCCTGCATGCGGCCGTTTAGCAGCGCTCCAACACGCTGACACCATTACCAGGCAGCCATCAGGAGCCATGCATCATCGCCGAAACATTGGCTCATTAAACAGCAAAGCCTCAAAGAGCAGCAGCCAATGATTTTGTGTCAATGAACCTGAGGGCCAGCAAGCCTGCCCAGCCTTCTATTAAAGCCACCAGCTCAAACCACTCAGGGGGTAAAGGGAACCTCTGGAGCCACAGATGGGATAAGATTAGACTGTAAAGAGGAGGAATAGAAGGTTCAAACCTGTGTCACTTGCCCCGGCAAATGAAGGAATGACAATTGGATCAATCAGATTTACTGCAGTGTGAGCATATACGTAAAGCAGAGGAGACATCTACTCTATATTGACGTTCTGAGGTGGAAGTATGTCATAGGTTAGAGTGGTGATTGAGATTTGGGAGGCTACAGATTTGACCTTCCGGGAAAAGGGCATGTAACTTTTCTAAATAAAAAATAATAATTTTACTGTCGCATCAATCCTTTGGTTGCATTGATTTATACAGAACTGGCGGAGGATGTGAATGTCACCGCAGGATGTCAACGTGCCAGATCGATGGAAGGTCAGCAGAAGCCTTCTGGATCCTGGTGTGACGTGATGGAAATAGTGTGAGCATCAAAGAGGAACGCAGCGACATTCACATGTTGGTCCGAGGGGAGCCTCACTGATGACCACATTGATTTCCAGAAAAGCCATCATAGCATTTTTTAAATCAATGGTCGCAACAAGAAAGATCACCCACAGTCATCAATTGGTCCCCACAAGAGCTAGGCCCTGTCCACACAAAAAACGTTAGCCATCACAGAGTTTTGAAAGGAACTTGTTTGTTGAAAGAAGTACACATGGTGTCTGCTATCCAAGCAGATGTCCATCTGCATGAGATCCAGCCAAAGTTCCTGATGGCCATGGATACTGTGGGTGTGCTGGGGTTGACAACATCGGGAACATCGGGAGCAGTGCCTATAGATTGGCAGACCGGGGTGGTGGTCCCCTTTTTAAGAAGAGGGACCAGAGGATGTGTTCTAACTATCGTGGATCACACTCCTCAGACTTCCTGGTCCGGTCTGTTCAGGGGTTCTGGAGATGAGGCTGTGGAACTATGGCCCAACTATAGCCTGGGACTGACACAGGATCTGCTGTTGGACAAAGTAGCCGGTCTGGGCAAGTCTGGGCTTCCGTGCTTAGGCTCCTGCCCCCCGGACTCGACCTCAAATAAGAGGCAGGAGATGGATGGATGGAGACCACGTTTTAGAAGGTTGGAACATGATGCTATTGCTTTCACAATCAACCCAAGTGACAATGTTTTCATCTGCTTTTGTGTGTGTAAACAGCCCTCCAGTACGTTCCCTGCAAAGTGAATGAAGAAGCTCCTGCTATCTGGCTTCACTGTTTGGCCTTGGAGAAGGTCTGAGCTGTGCCGCGTGCCATTTTAATTATCTTTGTAAAAAGAAGTTCTGGTGTTGGATGTCATTAGATTGTGGAGGCATTTCTATGCTAAGCTTTGGTCTTCATTTCAAACGCACGCGTTTCATGAATTCCACAGCCAGTGCATGAGCCGCTGCAACATCCATTGTTCCATCTGGAGGACGCCTCATTGCTGATTGACAGCCAGCAGACAGGGGAGCGCATGCCCCATCGGAAGTTTTGTGTGGATCTTTGCACGCATACACACACACACGCACACACTCACAAGCGTAATTGGTCTTTTGCCAAGCCGCCTATCATGCATCCGCAGCGGCGTATATTCATTTTGCATTCAGACGAACATTAGGCCTCATGTCCAGGAGGTCGACTGGTGCTCGCTCCTCACAGATGGACAGTAATTCAGCAGCCTCTCGCTGTACAGAGCCAAGGTTTCAAGCTGAGCATAATGAGCAGGCCAATGAAGAGAAAAAAGCCCAGCTTGGCAAGTGAAGAATTTCTTCACAGATGCATTCATATTCCTGCTGGAAGCTCAACAGTTCAGACCTCCATTAATCCCTGACACTGCTCACACAATTAGTCAACATGATCTCAAAGAGAGGAAGCTTGAAAAGCCAATCAATCACATCAATTATACATGCAGGAAACACTTAGGCCACACGCAGTGTCCTGGTTTGGTTTCTGATGGTCCATGGCCTGAGGGGTCCACCAAGTAGTACAGGGCAGTCCAGGTTGCCACGGTGAGTTTAATATAAGGACTGGAATATATCATATCAGATCAATTTGTTTTATTCAAAAATAATTGATTGTTGATGAAAGGTTTTATTATTAATATGGCATGATTCATGCTAACCGTTATTTTGCAGTGCAGTGGACACAACTGCGGACCTGCCAACATCTTTAAGAAGATGTGAATACTTTTATGAGTGTTACTGCAACTGGAAGGAATTGATGTGTTACATCAGTCAGTAGATGTGAAATTGGGGAGGAACATGTCGTATACAGACAGGAAGTAAACAGATCATACCTCAGCCTCAAGCCTTCATGGGCGACACCGCCATGTCACAGCATGACCTTTATTAATATTGAACACTGTCCAAAAGACAAGCCGGACTCACCAATATTCACCTCGTCATCAGTCTCTGCGTCGCCAAGGCACTCAAACTGGAACTCCTCCAGGGACTGGGAGAACTTCTGGACTGCGGCAGAAAGACCTGGACAACAAGAGACAAGGAAACCATATTCAAACTTTACTGACTTACTACGAGCTGACACTGAACTATCACATTGGTAGGATTTACTTTCAATGATCTTTACAACCAGAAGCACCAGGTGAGTACAAATTCCATAGTTAGCATCACTTGATGGTTTACTAAGTATTCCTCTACTCCTTCCAGACAGAAGACCTCAGACTTGCCTCACGTTCCTGCTGAGATGTAAGCTTCTAATCAAAGCGCTTATTAGTGAGCAATGGAGGGGGGTAAAGTGTGTGACAATGATCACTTTTAGCATCGCAGGAAAGTCCGGTCTAATTAGAGGACCGGAAGAATGACAATGTGATGGAACGCTTTCTTTCTAAATGATGGCACACTGTGCACGGTACATTTGCAGAACACTTTAATAAGAATACCCCGCTTAAATATACCTAGCTACAACATCATAATAATAAGAATAATATGGCTATTATTGGAGCTGCACGGCGGGCGAGTGGTTAGACCTGGGTTCAATCCCACCCTCGGCCATCTTTGTGTGGAGTTTGCCTGTTCTCCCTGGCATGCGCGGGTTTTTTCCGGGTACTCCGGTTTCCTCCCACATTCCAAAAACATGCTAGGTTAATTGGCAACTCCAAATTGTCCATAGGTATGAATGTGAGTGTGAATGGTTGTTTGTCTATATGTGCCCTGTGATTGGCTGGCGACCAGTCCAGGGTGTACCCCGCCTTTTCGCCCGAAGAGAGCTGGGATAGGCTGAATGGCAGAAAATGAATGAATGAATGGTTATTATTGTGGTTGTAGTGCTCAGTGGGGAAGTCGTGTGGATCATTTCAGGATTATTCATTCATTATTCATTGAAAGGATTCCAACTGGCACGGTTGTGTATACCAACCCAAAAAATCCAAACAATTTCACATGTGAGGAGTTTCCTTGGACAGAAAGAGAACCGCACCATGCTCATAGCACTGTTACATGATACACTCCCCTGCGGAACCTCAGATTGAAAGCCTCTTTCAGGCACCTACAGTACAATATCGTCAACGATGACTGATGGTAAATGTTGCCGAGACTTAGCAGAGTGCCGCTGAGAGCTACGTTTGTATTACCCCCACCTCCCAAACACTCCCACTTTGTGCAGCTGCACATTTGGGATCAATACCTCAACTGACAACCTAAGTGGGCTGCCAAGGACATCAATAATGGATGATCGCCGAGCTGCTGACATTCAGACGGACATAAAGCTCAGAAACAAACACGGGTCATGTGCCATGCTGCGTAATCTTTTCATTCAGTGTTAATTTTGTCTGAAGTCAATCAGCACAGTTCCATCAACTGCAGCACATCCATCCATCTCATCAGTCCCATATGTCCATCCACCTATTCATCGCATCAGTCCTATATGTCCATTCGTCCATCACATCAGTCCCATATATCCATCCAACTAGTCATCGCATCAGTCCCATGTGTTCATCCATCTATTCATTGTATCAGTCGCATGTCCATCCATCGCATCAGTCACATATGTCCATTCGTCCATCGCATCAGTCCCATATGTCCATTCGTCCATCCATCCATCCATTATATCAGTCCCATACATCCATCCATCCATTGTATCAGTCCCATATGTCCATCCATCCATTTATCAGTCCCATATGTCCATTCATCTGTCCATTGCATCAGTCCCATATGTTCATCCATCTATTCATTATATCAGTCGCATGTCCATCCATCCATCTCATCAGTCCCATATGTCCATTCTTCGCATCAGTCCCATATGTCCATCCACCTATTCATCGCATCAGTCCCATATGTCCAGCCACCCCCCATCTCATCAGTCCCATATGTCCATCGAGTCAACGCGTCAGTCCCATATGTTCATCCATCTATTCATCGCATCAGTCCCATATGTCCATCAATACATCTTATCAGTCTCATATGTTCATTCATCCGTCCATCGCATCAGTTCCATATGTACATTCGTCCATCGCATCAGTCCCATATGTCAATCAATTCATCTTATCAGTCTCATATGTTCATTCATCCGTCCATCGCATCAGTCCCATATGTCCATCCATCCAGCTTAATCTCAGCAAATAATGAGAACATTGCAATTTTTATTGCAAATGTGCATGGGTTTTTTCCAGGTACTCCGCTTTCCTTCCGCATTCCAAAAACATGCATGTTTGTATGTATGTGAGTGGGAATGGTTGTTTGTCCCCGTAAGGATAAGCGGTATAGAAAACGGATGGATGTCGATCCAAAATTGTAGGAGAATGTCAGCATCAAGCTAGCAGGAGAGTTTGGAGGGGAGGGACAAATTGTGTGTCAAATATAGACATCACTCAGGGTCCCAGAGAGTCTGTAAAAAGCAGGGCTCCCCTGTACACTATACATGTAATAATGTAAAGAGTAGCAAGTGAAAAGTGAAATATGAGATGAAGTCACCAGCAGAGGCAGCTCACTGACACGTAGCAGCAAACACAAGAGGCCCCATTAGCTTCAACTCTACAAGGCTGCAGGGAAATAAAGAAATAAAAAGCCCCAAAATAAAGCAGCCACTCTGAAGGGTGCAGGCGAAGTGGAGACGTCACGGCTCCCCAGATAGCTCGTCTTCATTTCGTCTGACAGAAGAGGGAATTTTGCCCGTTACACTTTGATTATATGTGGTGTCATAAAAAGGAGAGCAGCAGCAGCTGGTGGGGGCCTGGAGTGCGTTACCATGCGCATGAAGAGCGACAGGAGAGGAGGAACATGAAAGCACCGTAGCAGAAAGTGGAATGAGAAGCAAAATATAAAATACTTATTAGAAGAACATTCATGGGCACATCTCAAAATAGCCGCGTCTAATTTTATTACACTTGACAAACATTTCATCTAATTCAGCATGTCATTTTTTTGGGCTGACATGCTGACATCATCCTTCACACAGCGGGCTTCAAGGCCTGGGGAGGGAAAGAACAATATTGAAGGTGTAATCAGAAAAGAGAAGCCCTCAGCATCCAGGGGAGGCGATGCTGGATCAAGCACTGAGTGGCCAAAGTGCCAGGCGGCTTCTAGATGTCAGTCCAGGCCCTCCCGAGGGACCACCTCTATCTGGTCTCCAAGGCAACCACATACATAGCGCCCGTGCATGCCTGTCAGAACATGCCGCCTCTATGCTGCACACTAAATTCTCATTCAAAGAAAACCAATGGAAGCTGCAAAAAGCCCTTGCTTGAATATACTGTAGTGGCAGCCAACACATTGTTTCTGTAAACCTCTCATCAAAACATTCACCTGATGTTTATCCAACATGCTGCCATGCTTTAACACGACCTTCAGCAAGAAGCTGGCATAAGGAAAATTTGAAAAAGAGTTTCACTTTTGCAGGCATGAACTCAATCAGTAGTTGCCGTGACATTTCACTATCATCTCCTGTCTCAACAGGAAGCACTTTTTATACAAAAACATCCCATCGTGATTGAGCAGCAGGTGTGAATGCAATAGAAAGTATCTACATTCCGCCTACCGTAGAAGGATGCATGTTGATGATGCACACTAACTGTCATCATCTTTTGATGGCAAAGGCACAAAGCTTTCTCTCTTTGAACAAGGTGGGATGGTTCAGCTGCATAAGCGAGACCTCTGGCAGCGGCATTGCTGCTGAACTTGGACGGAGTAAGACAGCCATTTCTAACTTCTCCAAACATCCTGAGGCTCATGGAACTAAAAAGACAAGACCCCATCGGCTGTCCGTCAAGACACAGGACCATCCTGGGCCCAAATGAAGGTTGGTATTGGTGCCAAGTGCAGTCCCACAACCATCAGACACCATCTGCCAGAGAAGAAACATCTTCAAAGGCCTGGTCTCCTTCAAGGTTTGGAATGAGCAGGAGAGGACCAAACATGGGACATTGAAAGGTGGAAGAAGGTTTTCTTCTCCCTTGACGTTCCTGATGGCTTCCAACGTTACTGGCATGACAAGGAGATCCCACCATCATCATTCTTCAATGGAATGATGGAGCTTCAGTTCGTGTAGGGGCGTCAAACGGCAACCGGCTACTGTATGTGGAGATGTTGCAGGGGAATGCAATCCCTCATGAATCCCCTTTTTCAACACTTGACAAAAGACTTCTCCCAGAGGAATAAGCTGACTCTGTTGGACTTCTTCCCTTCATCTACACCCAATGGAGAACATTTGGAGATGGACATGAGTTCCAGACAGTGAAGCCATCTTCGGCACCACCTGCCTCCTGGAAACACTGGCATCAAGCATGCCCAAACAACTGTCAGCTATAACTGCCTTTATCTTTTCATCACCTGATATTTGATCATCAGATCAATGAATTTTTTTGTCTCACGGCCATTTCTTCTTCTTGCATGTTGAAGCTTATTATTATGAATTATCAATCCCATCCTGAATGTGAAACCGTTGAAAACATGCATGCTTTAAGGAGGCTAATGATATTATACCAGTTGTTTGTTTTTTGTAAAGGAAGGGGCTCCATTCTTTCTTTGTACTCTCCACAACAAATTGAGGCACTGAAGATGGTTCTCTTCTTTTTCCTCCAGATGGGAAGATAAGACTTCAGTCTTCTACAGAACCAAAAAGCACAAAAGCATCCTGCAACAATGCACTTTCTTTGTAGCAGTGGCTCCATCCTCCAGTACACTGTGGGGAAACAAAACATTTCATCACATCGGCGAGACGCTGCTGATTTGAGCCGAGGTGGTTTTCAAAAGGGGAGCACCCGGCTTAACGGTGAGAAAGGAGGCGGGGGGGATGTTAGATGTCACAGTAGGGTGCTTTGTGCCACTTTGATTCCATTTGGAGGGAATGAAACACGGTAGCAGCCCTTCAGGTAAGTGTGCTTTGCCTTTTTCTGTGTTGCTCTGCCTGTCAGTCACACCATAGGGGGGCCGAGCCCTGCGGACCATGCTGCAGGATCGTCGAGACTGCGTAAATTTTCCCACCACATTGTGGGCTGGGAAAGGAAAACCTTCTCGCTGCTGGAGCATTTAGCAACTTGACGCAGATCGATGGTGAAGTGCTGCTTGTTCACACGGAACTACAAAAACTAAAGGCCCCGTCACACGAAGCAAAACCAGACAGAATGAACACACATATTCGGGAGAGGATTTGAAACTTATAAGCTTGGCTCCTTTTTTCCGTGGAGGGATGATGTGATGTGAATAAGGTATCCCGAATATGATCAGAACATTAAGAATACTTACAATACAGAGTGCCTGTAAACCCAAATTAGTCAGCATTACTAAAGCCGTGTACGGTGACCTGGATGTCTATTTTTTTCCCACCCATGCTTATAACTTGCAGTTATTAAGTGTAAATTATTAGCATATATTTTTACATTAGACAAATATTATTATCTGTACATGTTGTCCCTTACATAAGATGACAATGAGATGTGATTTTCTTTTACAAATTTATTGAAAAATAGTGCAATAACAACATTTTAATCCGAGTAAAGTCTTCTCTTCTGCCTATAATCAATAAGAGTGTTTTGGTTATTTTTCATTTCACCATGTAAATTTTAAAAGGGATAGTTGCGATTGTTTAACATCCCCATCCGCAATATGGCCCATTAACAGCGACTCACCCCCTCTTGTTTTTTGGATTTTGGGAATGAATGTAGTTCCATGTAGTGACTGGGGTTTCACAAGTAAGGAGTTTGGCTTCTCCAAAAATAATAAATAATAATATGCTTTCAAAAGTGTACAACATTTGCTTCATAAACATGCTTACTCGAAAATAAATCAGACCTCACAAAATGCTGTGCGTTCTATTTCTCTCCTGCCGTATTCCTGTGCAGTGCCGCCTGTCCATTCTTGTGTATGTGACCAACGCGTCACCGCGAGTGACACCACATCACCGCAAGTAACACCACATCACCGCAAGTAACACGGCGTCAATGCGAGTAACAACACGTCAACGCGAGTAACAACACGTCAACACGAGTAACAACACGTCAACACGAATAACAACACGTCAACACGAATAACAACACGTCAACACGAATAACAACACGTCAACACGAGTAACAACACGTCAACACGAATAACAACACGTCAACACCAGTAACACCGTGTCAAGGCGAGAAACGCCTGTCTGAGTAAAGTGTATTACGTGTATGGTGAGAGGTTTCACAGCCTTAAAACATAAATAATGATGGTAAACAAATACTTTGTGGATTTCACTGACTGGGAGCTATTTTGGGAACCTTTCTCCCACGATAAACCAGTGAACACAGTATGACAAAAACCAAGTGTAAAAATGCATACCCAGCAGCCGCCGTCACATTATTTCCAGGGATGTTCCCATCAGGCTTTCATGCTGCCGATACCGATCGCGATAATCCATGAGTGAAATGGGCCAATACCATGCTCCCAAATCCCCACTGAGGCGGTACTCATCCCCAAATATTGCCCACAATTCCAAGTACAGCGGGTTGGGATGGAGCTTTATAGCCACTTCCTGATTCATGATTACATCGTCAGCCACAAACCCTCCACACCCTGCCAAGTCCTTGCCCCCAAATGCTGCACCAATCTAAAGCCAAAGTTGAAGTTGGCTAGATACTTCCAACAAGACAATGACCCTAAACAATGCTCCAATTCTACTAAGGCATTCATGCAGGGGAACAAGTACAACGTTCTAGAATGGCCATCTCAGTCCCCAGACCTAAATATTATTGAAAATCTGTGGTGTGATTTAAAGTGGGCTGTCCATGTTTGGAAACCATCCAACCTGACTCGGGAGATGTTTTGGAAAGAGGAATGGTCCAAAATACCTTCAACCAGAATCCAGATGCTCATTGGAAGCCATTATTTCTGCAAAAGTAGGATCTACTAAATATTGATGTTTATTACATTTATGCACCAGCCTACTTTTGTTTAAATAATTATTGCACACATTCAGTAATTCCTATAAACTTCATTTCCCTTATCATCTATCACATCTATATGATATATTTACCTGGAATGGCTGATCCCAACAACCAGTCATTTGGAAAGGAACATCTTGAACATTATCAGGAGTGCTCAAACGTTTCCTTACCACTATATATGGTACAGATATACATATTGCTTATTACTTATGTACATATTAACCACAATATGTCTGACCAGATACGCCACACGTCTTGAGTTGACTTTAACTCTTTCTTAACATCGGGAAAATTAACAATAGCTCGTAAAAAGTGCAGTCGATTGATAACATGCTAAGCCCATCCATGGCAGCGTGTGATCACGTTTCAATATCATTTGACTTTATGGCTTTTTACTTTCCATACCTGGCTGGCGGCATTGTGCTGGCTGAAGCTACAAGTGGCTAATACGCTCGTGGGACGCATCAATCATCCATCATAATCATCTTTACATCATCCAAACATAACAAGTCTCACCAATAGAATACTTATGGCTTGTCTTCAAAACAAAAGTGAAAGTTGTGTACCTGAAAAGGGTAGTGTGTACAGATTAATATTGTATCGGTGTTCTAGTAAACCATGACACCTATTTAATAACAAAGGAGCACAGTGAGTGGAGATGTGCTTTGTACATAAATTACAACCTAAATGTTGGCAGTCACATAAAACCCAAATTGATCACCTCTACTTTCTTTTTCATTGTTGAAATAACTACTTTGAACTTTGGATCAACTTCACTCTGAATGTCTTCCAGGGATATTTTGGAAATGTCAAAGCACCTGAATAGAAATGTTACAAAGTTTCTTTCTACCGGAGTACACCTTTACAAAAGTAGTATGCTTTGTTTGCTGCCTCAGTGTTGGTGTAAACAAGTTTTTATGAGTACACACAAGTACAGGTGTTGCGTTCCTCTTGTTTGCAACCTTTAATTGTCTGCAGGTCCGCACTGGCCAGTCAGGGGCGGAGCCTGAAGACACAGCAGCAGAGGTGAGTGACGTCGCTCTTTACTTCTCCGACACACACCGGCGTACTCGACACGCCGCTTTCTACAGCGATCACCTTCATCACTTCATAGACTCAGGCGAAGGTCGCCTCTTCTTTCGGTTTGAACTTATTGTAGAATAAAACCACTACATAATGTCTGTCCTTTTTCTAGTGTCCCTAACCGCCACAGGGAGCATATTTTGCCTTCCCTTTGTTGAGTCAAGCTATGAATAAAACGATCCACGATCCAACCATCCTAAAAAACAATAACATGACATTAGCAGCTTTATATTGTTATTTATGTTTTGGGAGCCACTGACCAATCCAGTGATTTTATTTTGCTGTTTTCATTCCAGTATTTATGCTAGTGACATGAGCGACATTAGCCACCGCAAACTTAATAAAGAACTGTATTTGATTTCTTACTTATTCAGACATAATTGACTTATCCTCTATACATACTTCTGTCATATTCTATGATCATTTAATAGACTATTTTTTGTCTTCTTTTCAGTAAAGATATTTTAAAATGCCAGATTTTCCATCTGAAATTATAACAGCCATGATATTGTAGTCTAGGTGCTACGCTGGTATTTCTTGGATTCAATAGTGTTTCTCATCCTCTTTATCAAGCCTTACTTTGGGCCATACTCAAGAAAGACAGAGGAGGCTCTGGTCCATAGATGGGAGTGCGATGGCTGTATCGTAAAGACATGTTACCAACACATTTGCAGCGTATTAATAACACCAACACCTCGCTTCCACAGGATAATATACAAGTAAACAGACTGGTTTGCTAAGCACAAGAATTGCTGGTGTGAATACCCAGACATATTTCATATGCTATTTTAGATTTCTGGTCATAGAAAGCCGATTCCCACAAAAAACAACGTAACACTGTAGTACTTTACCTCCCAAACATGAAGATGACAGGCCTTCAACACACACACACACACTGTGAGGGAGGACGGGGGAGGGTTTACAAATCCACACAGCAGAAGGTGAAGCAAGAGTGTTTTTATGTTTGCTGCATAGCTAACATGCTAGAATGTTTTGTTTCTTTCTGCATGATGTTGATTTCGGAGTCGCCGCAGCGGATCTTTTGATCCGTACACTGCTTTTGGCTTGAGCACTTTATATTCCGGATGCCCTTCCTGACGAATACCAATGATACTTAGTGGAGATTGGAACCCAGGGCGTTTGCTCCAAAGTCCAGAATGCTAACATGCATGTGGTGGTTGTAATGACATAGCCGACATCACCCATTCATTAGCACATCCTGCTGATGCTGCTGAGCAAGCACGGGCATGCAAGCGGTGTAATAACATACAATCATGTGACATAAGTCATGTGACACCACGATGGGCCGCCATCTGCTCAGACTCAAGCTGCAACTTGGCATTGGGGCAGGTGAGCACAGTGCCCCATCAGACCAAGTCAGACCTTGGAACCTTTAACTTTTCAGCGCTTCTTTGGCGCGTTGTTTCGTCATGAAATTGTCACTGCGCCAAACTGAAAATGTGGACACCTCCACTGGTGCGCTGCCACACCCATCTCGGCGCAGCCCAGTCTACCAAATTGGCTGCGCACTTTGGAGCTCCGGACCAAATTACCACTGCCACTCCTCCCCCTCCAAACCCTCCTGGTAGCTTGCACTTGACTATCTCATTTGGGATCACCATTTGCAATAAAAAAAACTGAGTGTTGTAATTATTAGATTTCATTCCGCTCCAGAACCCTCCCGTTCTCTCTTCAATTGCCATTGTTCAATGCAACACACCCCAGGTTTAACCCCTAAATATGCCTGCAAAACTTCAAGTATAAAAAGTAGCTATTCCTCACTAACCAAGAATAATGGAAGAATGAATATATAAAATGTATAGCTATTAGTGTTGTAAATGAAATGACTTTGAGTTTACAATTTGGATGAAATGTTTTATGACTATTGCCCGGTGTTTTAAAGTATTTTCATAGGTACATTTCATGAAGGAAAGCTGTATTGAGGCAAATCTTTAGATATTAGTTATTTATATTAGACATTATAATATAAATATTTATTATATTTATAAATATAATGATATTAGACATTAGTTTCACTTTGTGTCTCACAGCAACTGTGGTGCGTTCAAGGACTGCCAAAAAATGTGCAAACATCATCAGTGAAGCATAAAGACATGAAGATGTAAACATTGTGAGATTTTTCCAACAGCGGTACAGGTATGCTGTACATACATGCCATTTTTATTGAAAGAAATATTTAGCAGACACCTTTAAGTTGGCAAAAGTAAAAGAAAAAAACAAAAAAGCATTTAAAGAGCCGAGTAATATAGTTCATATTCTCTGATACTGTCTACCTCGTGACTGGCATCATCGTCACAGGCTCTCACCCCCTACTGCTCACCGAGGGATAATTAGTGTATTCATTTAGCGTGGCCACACTGAGGGAATTCATAAAAGTCAGCGGTGGTTATTGAGACCAGGTGTGAGCGCTGCTGCACCTGGAATTAATTATCCATATCACAATAAGTTCAGGATGCTTTGGACTCCAATTCATTACAACAGCAATGCAGGGATGCAACATCTGAATCTATCAAATCGTCAGCATGAATGAAGGCTTGTCGTTCCACCTGCGTCCATCAGATGACACTGTACGCAATTAGCGGCCTTTATATTTTGCCCCCACATTGTCACACCATTCGCCATGGCAATGCATGACATTTATTTATTTATGAAAGCGTAACGACTACTTTGTGCACGGTTTGTCTTCTGTTTACACATTTATTAAGCACGTAGCATGCAATCATTGATCGAAAATAGCACAAAATGGCCACACTAAGACACGATTTATTCACACCTAGTACGCCAAGTAGTATTTACGACTAGTACACAACAACAGTACCCCTATAGTTGCATTGCTCTCTTTGTAAGGGACCTAGAAGATATACAACTCCAAAAAAGAAAGCTAAATATATTTCCTCACAGATAAAGCAAAAAGCAGTAAGGAGGCAATAAACTAGAAAAAGAGGCACTGACAGTATTGCTGAATACAAGAAACGGCTTTGGGCAGTATGATTACTTATTAACCAAAAATAACCTTTTTTTTTTGGCACGCACGCTTCACACATATGTCACACCCGATTACCACCAATTTAGTCTTCAGCATGCAAAATTGCATACCACTGCAAGTGCTGCATCTCTGTGTGGAGTTTGCATGTTCTCCCCGTGCATGTGTGGGTTTCCTCCGGGTACTCCGGCTTCCTCCCACATTCCAAAAACATGCTAGGTTAATTGGCGACTCCAAATTGTCCATAGGTATGAATGTGAGTGTGAATGGTTGTTTGTCTATATGTGCCCTGTGATTGGCTGGCGACTAGTCCAGGGTGTACCCTGCCTCTCGCCTGAAGACAGCTGGGATAGGCTGCAGCACCCCCGCGACCCTCATGAGGATAAGCGGTAGAAAATGAATGAATGAATGAATGAATGCAAGTGCATCCAAGCGTAAACCAACCACTACTTGACAACACACTCAGCAAACCAAAGCAAGCCGAACCATAACAAGAATTAACTACCATTCCATGTGGCTAACGAAGTGCCTTCCAAGTTAGCAGCAAAAAAACGGGTTGTGTTTTTTAAGTTCCCTGCATGTTGGTACCTTTAACAGGCACGTCCAACCACACCTATCCAGACAGTGAAAGGCCTTCTGTGTGGGTTCCATCCCAGTGTGGTTGTGTTGCAGTGTTGCCCGTGCACTGGGCAACATTGCATCTTGTGGACGTCTTAAAAATAAAAGCATATCTGCCAAACAACAGTTAGACCCAACCCCAGTAAATCAAAAAGTTCATGTTGAGTTGATCAATGAGCTTTAAAACACACGAGTAGCACACCACACACACAGCTAGCGAGTGCACACTAGCGCCCCACTTCTCCCCACTGGGACAAAGCGACTGAATGACTCATTCTGCTAGAGAACCAACATGCCTTGGTGTTGAGATGCACAGAATGAACTATCTTGTCTTCCAGCCCTTTTGGTGGAGAGAGGAGGAAAACATACACACATGCATGTATCAATATATCCATTATGGTGTGATGAATTGATGTATTGATTATCGTGTTGCCCTGTCCACACAATTTTCTTGTTAGTAAATATTTGCATCCTGACAGGAATGGATAAGAAGGAGGTAATACCCAAGCACGCCTACATGTAGACTACAGACTACAGAATAAGAAAGAACCAGAGTGAGAATAAGACAAAAAATATCAGGAGAATGTGGGCTGGGCCGAGTCATGTCCATTCATATTATGTTGGCTCCTCACCAATGGTCACTTCATGTCATGTGACCATGGTCATGTGTTGGTCACATGATCGTTTTCAGAAAGAAGTGAATTGATTGTCGACACAAAAACAACAAGCTGGGGGTAGAAAATTAATGAATGAATGAATGAGGTCACCCAGAACGGCGTTTCCATGTGGACGAAAGGCTGAAACCAGGAAATATTTGACCCTTTGACCTCTGAGACAGCCACAGTTAAAGACCATCAATGATTGACTTGATTCCATGAACACCCACTTCCCTCCTTCCACCCTCCCTGACTGAAAGTGGATCATGCAGCCAACATGAAAAAGCCCCATCTGTTTACTATCTGTTGGTTTACACAACAAAAGTATACCTGTTCCAAACTGAAACAGTGCCCATTTCACAGAAGCATTCATGAGCTTGCAGGGGCAAACAAGCCAACAGGAAGTGTACGTTATCAGCTGGTGCTGGAATGTGGGATGAAGCTTCAGTGGACAGTCAGCCTGGGAAGTGGGGCAGCAATAAAGCCTTTCATGGACGCAGGATCACCGACTGCCAGCTTAGCTAACACTTGAATCTGTAAAGCTGAACCAACAACTCAAGACCTACCTACATTTGGCGGGAAATAGTCATTTACAATACTTTTTCTTTGGCTTTTAGAGACACTTTTAAAAGAAGTATCCGCGGTGCCACAAGCACACCATTAAAACGTGCACAACACCTCCACAAGCGTGATGCTCAGCTCTAATTGCAGGAGCCATGATAGCGAACATACTACTAAGTAGGCAGAACATGGTGACGTTACATTTCACCTTCACAGTGAAAGATGGAAACTGGGGGTGTCCAAAGTGCGGCCTGTATGTGAAAATTAATCAACATATTGCCTCACGCATTGCTTTCAGAACCTTGACGGCTTTGTTCCATAGAGCAACAGCATGAATGAAGTGAGACCTTTTGCCAGTCATACGGTCTCTTTGTCTCAGTGGCTGGAGACGGGGCCGTTAGCATACACACAGAGTGTAGAAGAATGTAACAAATCTTGAGTTCCCATCTTGTGTATTTCTCATCTTGTGTCTGATGACACATCTTGTTTACGATTATTAACTGCATATGGATTATGTTCACAATGCTGTGATTGATTTCCAAGTGTAACGACGTAAACATTCCTATTGTCCTCCCTTTTTAGAGACTCTATTTGTTCCTCTAAGGAAATGCCAGCAAACATTTTCAGCAAAAAAGCCTGATAAACTCCTCCCGAGGTTGCAAAGAGACATGAATGCATAGCCCCTATGTTGACATATCCATATAATATCACTCTATTAAAGAAATGGCCTGCCTGCTAAGAGATCAATACAAGAAAGCAGAGGATTTTAGCCAACAGCCAAAGCTGAGGAATAAAGCAAGACTTAGTCCCTATATCATTCCACTTGGACTCCTATGACAGAACGTGACGTGATTTGAACTGCAATAACTCCTTAATTTATTTGTATGAAAACAATATGACGTTATTAAGTCGTTCGAGTGTTCTTGCTGGAAGGTCAGGTGGGCAACCATCAAGTATGTTTGGTGAAATCAGCAACGAAATGTGCGGCAACCATCGTCTTTATGAATCATATGTCAACAGTCCATACACTAACAAACGAATGGAGGACAGCAGTGACTTAGTTGAAGAACAAGTAAGATTGTGTTTACTCACTCCTGAGCGTGCTAATGAGCATGTTTCCATCTTTAATCAGCTCCTTGATGAACTTGTTGGTCCTCTCCAGTTCAATTTCATGACACTTGAGTCGCTCTCGGAAGTCCGGACTGTCCAAGAAAGAGTCGCTAAACTCCAGCGTGGGGAGTCCCATCTTGGTTCTACTGGGAGACAAGAGCACACATCCAACTTCTTCCTGTCATTAACAGAAAAGCAAAAAAAAAAAAAAAACTTTCCCCAAAACTTGGAGCGTCTCAGCTCTCTACTTCCGGTGCATCAGGTTAGCGGTGGTCGTGTGACTCCTGCTGGCGGCTTTTGGACACTTGAGGGACACTTGTAGCAGTGTGGCTGAAGTTATGACTTCAGTGAACTTAAAGTGCATGTTTCTAATTTGTTCATTGTGAATTATCATAACTGACCAAAATACGACAAGTGATAGTGGTAGATAACTGAGAGATGTGCAAATCATGTCATGAACGAATCGTTCAAAACTCGTGAATTTTATATTGAATCGGGACAAACGGGTGCTCTGCAGCGATAACTCACTCCTGTTAATACATGTCGTGCGTCGTCCGTGTTTCACTGTGACAGGCGAATCGAGTGCCCTATTCACATCGGTGTGCGACTCATAAACACATTCGAGTCAGTACAAGGAATTGGATTTCTCATCACGAGTTAGCGGGAATCAGCCACCATACGCACTGCGCATGAGCATTAAAGGCACTGCAGCGGTACAGGAAATGACAAAATACCGTACCAGACGCTTTAATTATTGTATTTTGAGACGAGATTATTGTACATACCGGATGACTTAAAGTTACCCAGGGACATTTGCTACAGTAAAACATGACTACAGATCATGTGTATTGTAGTTTTTAATGCAGGTATCTCTTTAAACGACCTACCTAACCCATTGTACAAGGGGTAAGTGGTAAGGGGTCCTGTCCAGCCATTGGGGCAGATAGTATTATTAATCTAAATGCCCTTACATGCTAAACAGATTTGCAATGCCAGGGAAAATGTAAACTACACCTTCCCTGTTACATAGGAGTATTATTTGACTTTTTTTGATGATTTGTAGTTATGCAAATTGGCCCGACCAGAGCAGGAGGGGATAGAAAGCAAGAAAAAGGGTGGAGTGCAGGGACAAGAGGGGGACATACAAAGAGAGACAAAAACAACAATTGCAATGACAATAACAGAACAACAGAAACAAATAGGACTACATCAGCAAATGCCTATAATGGTCATAAAAAAAACATAATTGAGAGGACAAACCAGAAAGGAGCCCACCATGGCCGGAGACGGCAACTCCACTCCACGGAGGCCCAGGCAGCAGAGATGGAACACCCAGCACCCGCCCCGACAGAGGAAGAGAGAGGAATAAATAATAATAATTCATGTCTTTGTGAAGACAAGCGGCATAGAAAATGGATGGATTGGTGGATGACATTATTCAAACCTGTCAACACTTAGCGTGATAGTGGGCAAACTACAGAGTGATAAAATCATGACGTCTTACACATTACAGTAAGACTTTTTAAAATCTCACTGAAATGTTCCAGTCATGAAATAAAAAGATAACCATGGTAACCAAAAGTTTTCTTGAATGTTCTGATAGGGTTGGAGATTTCATCTGTGGGGTGGGTGGGGGTGTTAGAGTGGATTGAATGTGTTTCCAGTGTCAGAGAATCCAACTGAGGCTGTCTTCATCGTTCAGCAAGTGCAGGTGAAGCTCAGCTTTTTATGCAAATGTTTAAAAGAGCCCAGGGCGGGGGTGTCCAGCGCTGGCATGTCCAAAGTGCAGTCCCGAGGCTATTTCACGTATTTCGGGCTTTTCATGGCCCTAGGCATATTCTGACAATCAAATGAATTGATTATTGAAACGATGGTGTTAAATATTAAACACCAGATGACAGCACAAATGATCATCAAAGATTTTTCCTTTAAAATTTGATTTCAAACAGCAGGTGACCAAATACGGTGTCAATAAATGTATTAATTTCATTTATGTCAGAATCACATGAAATAACAATACTGGCAAGAAACACATCAGCCAAGATGCCTACCAAGGAGTAGTGTCGTGGAAGCTGCACCCCTCTGCCTTCTTCTCACGTCGCCTGACCGCAGTGGAACACAACTATGACATGACAGCATGGAATTATTGGACGTAGTTCTGGCACTCTTTCTCACCAGATGCAATTTCACTTTTTGCCCAGTCTCCCAAAATGGCAAGCCGGACGCCCTCTCCTGGCTGTTCTTCTCGCCAGTGGAGGACACCTACCGGGAGACCATCATTTCCCAATCCTACATCCTTGATGCTGTCCAATGGGACATGGAGAAGCAGGTGGCTGACTCGTTGAAGGACTAGCCCACACCAGAAGGCTTTCCAGCTGGCCACTTGTTTGTCGTCCCACGGCTCCGTTCTGACGTTCTGTGCTGGGCACACAGCTCAACGCTTTTCTAAGTTGGCCCATTTTATTGCCCCCCCCCCAAGCTGCCCTTCACTCTCAAGACTGCCGACCTACTGGTGCTTCATATCTTTAGGTTGCACTGTATCCCCCTGGATGTGGCCTCAGACAGGGGCCACAGTTCTCGTCTGACGTCTTCTCTCCAGCGTCTTGCAGGTGGTGTGGCGCCTGTTGTGTACAGGTTTGTACTGCAGGGATGATCACTTACTAGGGGTGTGCAACGCAGCCCATATTTGTATTTGTTGAAATCGGAAAAGTGTTTGTATTTGTATTCAAGTAAAATGTAATAATAATAAATTGACCAATGTTTTTTCATAAATCCACCAAATCTGTCCCCGCCTCCGACTGCTGAACACCAATCACTCATAACATCGGCTGATCCGGGCATGTACTGCAGTCTCACCAAGAAACGCAGCTTTCTGATAGGATGTTTGTACTATGTATGTACTAATATTTTTAAAAGTATTTGTTCCAATTCATTATTGCTAAAAAAGTCATCATTCGTGCCGTTCCAAATACCGTATTTGGGTTCGGCTCCACTCCTATTACTTACATGCTGAAAGGAAGACATTCGCATTCATCATTCATGGCACCCTTGCTAATTTTTGGAAAAACATCTATTTTGAAATGAAAATAGATTATTTTTACCCCCTGAAAATAGGTTGTTTGGTAACCATTATGATATTCCATGATGATCCATGACAAGCTTTGCTTCTCCTTTTGGACACGTGTAACTATTTGTAATATAAGGGCATGTTGATTAGCTATATTAACATTATTGACAAACTTTATTGAATGGTTGGTATCTCCTTGACAGTATACTATATTTCATGTAGGATGCAGGTACTTGTATCTCCTTGACAGTATTCTAATATACTTCATGTAGGATGCAGGTACTTGTATCTCCTTGACAGTATACTTCATTTAGGCTGCAGGTACTTCTATCTCCTTGACACTATTCTAGTATACTTCATGTAGGATGCAGGTACTTGTATCTCCTTGACAGTACCTGATGTAGGATGCATGTACTTGTATCTCCTTGACAGTATACTATACTTGCTGTAGGATGCAGGTACTTGTATCTCTTTGACAGTATACTTCATGTAGGATGCAGGTACATGTATCTCCCCGACAGTATACTTCATTTAGGATGCAGGTACTTGTATCTCCTTGACAGTATACTTCATTTAGGATGCAGGTACTTGTATCTCCTTGACAGTATACTATACTTGCTGTAGGATGCAGGTACTTGTATCTCCTTGAGAGTATACTTCATTTAGGATGCAGGTACGTGTATCTCCTTGACAGTATACTTCATTTAGGATGCAGGTACTTGTATCTCCTTGACAGTATACTTAATTTAGGACGCAGGTACTTGTATCTCCTTGACAGTATACTTAATTTAGGACGCAGGTACTTGTATCTCCTTGACAGTATACTATATTTCATGTAGGATGCAGGTACTTGTATCTCCTTGACAGTATTCTAATATACTTCATGTAGGATGCAGGTACTTGTATCTCCTTGACAGTATACTTCATTTAGGCTGCAGGTACTTCTATCTCCTTGACACTATTCTAGTATACTTCATGTAGGATGCAGGTACTTGTATCTCCTTGACAGTACCTGATGTAGGATGCATGTACTTGTATCTCCTTGACAGTATACTATACTTGCTGTAGGATGCAGGTACTTGTATCTCTTTGACAGTATACTTCATGTAGGATGCAGGTACATGTATCTCCCCGACAGTATACTTCATTTAGGATGCAGGTACTTGTATCTCCTTGACAGTATACTTCATTTAGGATGCAGGTACTTGTATCTCCTTGACAGTATACTATACTTGCTGTAGGATGCAGGTACTTGTATCTCCTTGAGAGTATACTTCATTTAGGATGCAGGTACGTGTATCTCCTTGACAGTATACTTCATTTAGGATGCAGGTACTTGTATCTCCTTGACAGTATACTTAATTTAGGACGCAGGTACTTGTATCTCCTTGACAGTATACTTAATTTAGGACGCAGGTACTTGTATCTCCTTGACAGTATACTTCATTTAGGATGCAGGTACTTGTATCTCCTTGACAGTGTACTATACATGATGTAGGATGCAGGTACTTGTATCTCCTTGACAGTGTACTATACATGATGTAGGACGCAGGTACTTGTATCTCCTTGACAGTATACTATACATGATGTAGGATGCAGGTACTTGTATCTCCTTGACAGTGTACTATACATGATGTAGGACGCAGGTACTTGTATCTCCTTGACTGCATACTATACATGATGTAGGATGCTGTAGGATGCAGGTATCTCCTTTCTGTATAAAGATGATGCCTATGCATATTCAAAGTACATCTTCATGAAGCACCAAAGGTGAAGGAACATGTTGTATGCACGGGAGGCGGCGGTTCCTTCGGTAGCAACAAAACCAAAAAAGCTTTTAATAATCGAGCGCTTGGCTATCGAGTGCAGGCGCTTGCAAGGACGCCTGGTTTCCTTCTTGCCAGATAACTAACGAGCGACCCGAGTGAGCCCTTTTTGCTGCAGGTAGCAAGCAGATAAATCATGCGGGACAGATAAAGCTCCTGGGCGCCGCCTCCGTGTGCTTTGCTAGTCCATGCTAAGGTCACGTTCCTGAGGAGGAGAGCCGGTCTGTGCTTGGTGGAAATCTTCCTAAGGAGTTTGGGCGACTTTGATGTGTTGTGTCATACAAACACGAGCTGCACGCCGCATGCAAGGACGCGCCCCCGCAGTGAAAAACATCCGCTGCAGTAGTTGACTGGTGAATGCTGACGGCCCTGGCTGGACGCTGGCTGGACGCCGGCTGAAGAAGGACTTCCTTACGGGGGTGTTTGTCAGCCATGAAACTGGCCAAAAAAGGACCACCCCAGTGATGTCATGTTTGGAGACATGAAGTCATCAAGATATATTCATAATTGCACGTGCATCATACCAAGCCACATTACATGGCATAACTCAAACAACGCAAGTGGAATTTGCTGCATTTAAAGGGGAATTGCAGTTTTATGGAATTCTGCCCATCATTCCCAATCCTTATGTGAAACATGAACACATAATTATTTTCCTTTCCTGCATTCTAGCGTGAGAAAACAAGTTAATATGACCTAGCTAACAATAGACGTCGTAGTAGACAGCCATATTATTATTATTGTAGCAGCTAACATGAAAAACTATATTTATTATATTTATAACATTCATTCATTCATTCATTTTCTACCGCTTTTCCTCACGAGGGTCGCGGGGGGTGCTGGAGCCTATCCCAGCTGTCTTCGGGCGTAAGGCGGGGTACACCCTAGACTGGTCGCCAGCCAATCACAGGGCACATATAGACAAACAGCCATTCACACTCACACCTATGGACAATTTGGAGTCACCAATTAACCTAGCATGTTTTTGGAATGTGGGAGGAAACCGGAGTACCCGGAGAAAACCCACGCATGCACGGGGAGAACATGCAAACTCCACACAGAGATGCCCGAGGGTGGAATTGAACCCTGGTCTCCTAGCTGTGAGGTCTGTGCGCTAACCCCTAGACCACCGTGCCGCCTATATTTATAACATATATAACATATTTATATTATATTATGTTATATTTATTAACACAACACCTCACTAGCCGTGTCTGTCAGCATCATTAGCTAGCTCTCTATTTGGCTACAAAGACTCAATAAGATGCTGGTTTGCCATCAGCATGTTTTACCTGAGGACTGAAGCACACATCTTGTGCTGGAAGATACAGCCATCCCAGTGAGAGCAGACATAGATGGAGTAGTGTAAGCTAAATGCTAGATGTGAAATCAATGCGCCTAGGAAAGAAGTTTCGTTAGGGTTTTAAAACTCTAACCTTAGCCCTAAATCTAACATCCATAGAACAATGGCATGAACAGAGTGAGCCCTTAGAGTCTCTTTGTCTTGGTGTGGTTTATGCATTCTATGTACAGTATGTACATATATATACAGTATATGAATATATTTAGTGGGATAAATATTAAAACATGATAATATAACTTTTTTTGGTTTGTATTTTTTAGAGTTTTGTTTTACCCTGTGGGGTGTGAAGGTGGGTGTTCTTCAAGAGGAAAAAAGGATTGCATGGTTTGATATCATCAGCCTCCTGATTGGATGAAGCTGTGATGTGATGCGAAGTACTGTGGAGCCATCAGGAACATTTAGGAGTGTACTTCAGGTGTTAGGTCGGTGTCATGACGCATGAGGATGTGTTGTAGAGAACAAGCCATGAGATGCGCGTATAGCAGCCGGGTGTGTCGTCCACTCAGGGAGTGGCGAATCAATGATTGGTGGGCTTGTTAAAGGTTGTTGGGTGCTTCTGAGAGGAGAACAGGAGCTGCCAGTGTTTTCCTCAGCGCATGATTAATGAGCCTAATTTACACTTTTTTTAATGCAATCATGCTCTGACATTTCCTATCAAATGAGTCCTTCCTCATTCCCGCGTTGTTTACTTCCTGACAGAGCAATCTCACGCCGCCGCCGCTTTATGACTCCTCCATCCCATGAGCTGTTCTGCATGATTAGCTCCTTTTTTTACCACAGACATGCATCTCCAAGGCTAGCTAGGCCAGTTACCCTTTTATTGCTTTCACTTCAAATTAGGAGGGTGAGGTCTGGTTTCTTCTTGCGCAAAATGCCAGCAGCTAAAGGATGCGTGATGTGGGGGGCGGTGGCCTTTTTGGAAGTGAAACGGTTTTTATTTTGGCGCCTCATTGACCTTGAAGACGTGCGTCCTCTCCCGGCGTAACCGGCTGATAAACGACGGCAGCTTGTAAACACTTGCTTTCATTTCCACGTGCACCATACGGCCCCCCGTCAAGCCCAGTAAAATGACCCTTCTGGCAAAGTCATTGTGCGTCCCACCCTGGATGTGTCGCTCCACCCAGGCCCCCCCTTACCGCCAAATGGAGAAAATAGTCTTAAAAAGGATGAAACGCTTGCTGAAAGGACATGACACGTGCACATGTTCCACTATTTGTTCATGTTTTCCCACGGGAAAGAATGGAAATAGGATGAATGTGTTGCAAGGTCAGACCCCAGCCATCATCATCATTTTGGTGAACCTGCGATGTTTCATGTCCTATTTGAACATTCTGAGCTGTCATGGCGACATCATGGAAGCCACCAGATGACTCTGGCTGACGTTGGAGGTGTATTTTCACTTCAGATTTACAACCTTAGCTTTGTGTTTGATCTTGTTACTTTAGAGGTCCCCTGAAGCTGTGAGACTAATATGTCTTCATGAGCGGCAAAGGGGATAAAAATACATAATTTCCAATTTTTTTGTTCGTGTTACTTTGGAAAGAAGAGGCGCTTAAACGCTCTCTTTTCAAGTTGCGTCGTCATAACATCAAGGAAAACCTCCTCTGTCATGGCCGTGATCTGACTTCCCCCTGCATATATCCACCTCTGAAAAAGAAGGCTTCGCTACACGTCTTGAAATAAACTACCCGTCAGTCATGCAGACCATCCATTCATCATCCATTGAGATTTAGTTTGTCTTTCTGCAAATATGCTTACCTAGCATGATGCTAAAACATAATGTTAGCATGTAGCTCACTTAGCTATGGAGAGTAATGCATAACAGTGAAAAATGGTGCAGTGTGGGCCACCTGAAGAAGAAGAAGATGTTTTGATAGCCTCCTTAGCGGGCCTGCTCTTACGTTAGCATGCAGATTAAGTATTCCTGCCGCACACCTGAACACGCTGCTGAGATGCTGTTGATTAGATAAATCACTTGAAGCCTTTCCATCAGCCTAAAGAATGAAGCAGCGTGATACACTCTTGCTTTTTTTTCCGCTCAAATGAAAGCTCTTACATCTGATTATGTTTTTCTTCCTCCTTGCTCGAGTCTTCCTCTGCCGTAGAAAACACGAGGAACACCTCAAATGTCAGTCAAGACCCTTTCCACAACCGGAAGGCGTATGGAAATGGCACCCAGCCTCACCCCTGAAGCAACTACGGAGTAAAACAAGGTCCAGACCCTCTCAAGGAGGCTGGGAAGGAAGGAAGGAAGGAAGGAAGGAAGGAAGGAAGGAAGGAAGGAAGGAAGGAAGGAAGGAAGGAAGGAAGGAAGGAAGGAAGGAAGGAAGGAAGGAAGGAAAGAAGGAAGGAAGGAGCGAAGGAAGGAGGGAAGGAAGAAAGGAAGCAAGGAGGGAAGGAAGGAGGGAGGGAGGGAAGGAAGGAAGGAAGGAAGGAAGGAAGGAAGGAAGGAAGGAAGGAAGGAAGGAAGGAAGGAAGGAAGGAAGGAAGAAAGGAAGGAAGGTAGGAAGGAAAGAAGGAAGGAAGGAAGGAAGGAAGGAAGGAAGGAAGGAAGGAAGGAAGGGAAGGAGGGAGGGAGGGAGAGACGGAGAGAGGGAGGGAGGGAGGGAGGGAGGGAGGGAGGTAAGGAAGGAATGAAGGAAGGAGGGAGGGAGGGAAGGAAGGAAAGAAAGAAGGAAAGAAGGAAAGAAGGAAGGAGGGAAGGAAGGAAGGAGGGAAGGAAAGAAGAAAGGAAGAAAGGAAGCAAGGAGGGAAGGAAGGAAGGAAGGAAGGAAGGAAGGAAGGAAGGAAGGAAGGAAGGAGAGAGGGAGGGAGGGAGAGAGGGAGGGATGGAGGGAAGTAAGAAAAGAAGGAAAGAAGGAAGGAGGGAAGGAAGAAAGGAAGGAAGGAAGGAGGGAAGAAAGAAAGGAAGGAAAGAAGGAGGGAGGGAAGGAAGGAAGAAAGGTAGGAAGGAAGGAAGGAAGGAGGGAAGAAAGCAAGGAAGGAAGCAAGCAAGGAAGGAAGGAAGGAAGGAAGGAAGGTATAAAGAGGATATAAAGGACAATTATCCACCACTTGCATTGGGTGATGCCTAGACCAGCTTTGCATTGATTTCATGCCAGACACACACACACACACACACACACGGACACACACACACACACACACACACACACACACAGACACACACGTGAGCGGTCGTATTGATGTTCTGTCAAATGAAATGTTTGATGTGAAGAATGATGGTGTTGACTTTGGAGATGTTCCATCTGCACGTTGCTGGTGTGTCATGCATGTTCATGTCATTTTATTCTCATCAGCGTCACGAGAAGTCATTTGGTTGGAATCACTCATTTGTCAAAGTAACACAATGATAGTAGGATGTCATCTTGACCCGTACTTTTTGTCACACGCGTTTTGTCATGTCACCTGACATTTGCTGTCATTTACGTATTACCTCTAGCAAGGAATCTTTTTGTTCATATGAATGATTTCCTCCTACACTTTGAATATTGATGCAGATTCCTCTGGATGTCACACAAACAAACCAAAAATATTTCCTTAATAAAACTTCATATCATTTTCACAAAATTACACCAAAAAAAATTAAATTGAAGTTAAGTTAGGTCGAGTGGTTAGAGGCCAGGCCACACAGCTAGGAGACCTGAGTTTGATTCCACTCCTCACGAGGGTTGCAGGGGTGCTGGAGCCTATCCCAGCTGTCTTCGGGCGAGAGGCGGGGTACACCCTGGTACACCCAATCACAGGGCACATATAGACAAACAACCATTCACACTCACATTGGAGTCATATGTTTTTGGAGGAAGTTGGAGTACCCGGAGAAAACCCACACATGCACGGGGAGAACATGCAAACTCAACACAGAGATAGCCGAGGGTGGAATCAAACTCGGGTTTCCTAGCTGTGTGGCCTCTGCGCTAACCACTCGTCCACCATACAGCCCCTTATCTAAACATTTTCAATATATTTTCATGTGATTGTAATCACATTTTAAAATGTGTATTTATTCAATTGAATTTCAGATCCAATTGAACACGAGGAGGACTACAGACCCAACAAACCCACCAAGAAGGAAACCCAGTGGAGATGTGGGCTATAAAAAGTGTCAGCTGTCATTTGAGGATTACAGATGGTCTTTTTACACGGATAGAAATGTTGTTGCGCTTGTTTGTTACATTTTCTAAACTCATTTGTCTTCTGGTTTCCTTAGAGGCAGAAAACCAGTGTAACTAATCGATGTGGAATCGGCCGGCTTGAGTGCAACCCCCCCCCCCCCCCCCATCCCCCCATTTGAGCCTGAATTGGATGAGGTCAAACACGGAACATGAATCATCAGACAAGCCAAGCAGGGAAGTACAAGAAAAGGAAAAACCAAAAGATTCATTGTGAAAGGAGAGGTGTGATGATGATGTTTAGAGATCCAACCTTCATCCCATCCTCGGTCAGATGCAGGAGGTCAGAGGTCAAGGCTTTGAGCCTGTCAGAGTGTTGATGGGTTGCTGTTGATGGTACCAGCATCCATCTTCACATGCTTGACGGGTGCCAAGGTGATCTTTCTCATTGGCTTAAGTTAAGTTATTGGTCGCTCCACAGTACACGCCAGTCACTACATACTGCCTGACAATGTCAGTCATTGGTACATCAACTTGTCAATCAGTCCTAAAAACCACCCTCTGGTTTTCAGGCTTTTTTCAGACTACATGTTCGATAGTAGGAATGAAGATCCATCCTTCATCTTTTACCTATCTGAGGTCAGTTTATGATGGCCCTCGCCATTTGTCCTTGGTCTTTCCCAAGGCCTCCTACCAGTCGGACATCCTGACCAGATGCCTGAGCCACCTTATTTGGATCCTCTCAATGTGGAGGAGCAGGACTTCTACTCACGGATAATTCTCAACTTATCTCTCAAGGAGAGCTCAGCCACTCTATGGAAAAACTCATTGGTGTCCTTTTGGTCATTACCCAAAGCATATGACCGTAGGTCAGGGTTAGAACATAGATGGATCGCTAAATTGAGAGCTTTGCCTTTGGGTTCAGGTGTCTCTTCACCACAAAGATGCAGAGTCCACATCATTGCAGATGTCGCACCAGTCCACCAGTCCATCTCACCTTCCATCCTTCCCTCACTTCAACTCCTCCTCTCCTCTCCTGACTTGGAGGTACCACCACCCTTTTCCAAAAGAGAACCATGAACCTCCGACTGACCAACAGCCACAAAAGTCCCAAACTTGCACTTCTCACACTTGCCCATCCATCCAGTGAATGTTGGAGACCACGTCTGGCCAGGAAACCCACAGGACAACATCACCCCCTGAAACAGATTCCCAGTCCTGCAGATACCAAACTGGATCTCTCAATGCCCCCTGGCTTCTGTCCATGAAAGTAATCAACAGAATGACAAAGAGCAGCCCTGGCGGAGTCCAACCCTCATGGAAAGGATTCTGGCTTATCGGAGGCAATGCCAACCAAACTGCGAACCCAGTCAATGCAGTACTACCCCAGGATTCCTTGACAAACACAGTATAAAACACATGTAGACTGGATGGGGCAAATATCCATGTGCCCTCAAGGACCCTACATTGAGTGTAGCGTTGGTCCACAGTTCCAAGACCGGCATGAAAGGAATCGCCACAAAGCAGACGCTTTACTTTGTTATTTTCTCTTGACTGTTATTTCCCTGCTTAGTGTAGCAATCAAAATAACAGAATAAATACATCACAATAACAATAAAGAATCTTTCATCTCCTGTTCAAAAACCGAACTCTGCTTTCTGGTCTTGGCAGCGGCTGCCATCTACGTTTGAGCTCATTTAGTCTTTTATGGAACACTGCAGCCATCTGTACGTCGAAACGTTGATGCTCTTCATTTCCTTTCAAGACCGCCAATAAAACTGCTAATATTGTGTTGGAATAAAAGAGCACATATCTCCACGGCTAAGTAGCTGAGCTTTCATTTCATTTGGAGGTGCAGCAAGGAGGAAGGAGATGAGGACACGCTTTATTAGCTAGCGTGGCTTTAAAGGAAAAGTTTACTTTTTGGGGGGCTATTTTTCCCATCATTCACTATCCTTATGTAATACTTGAACATACGTCTTTCTCTTTTGTGTGTGTACTAAAGGTATAAAAACAGGTAAAAAGAGGGAGCTAAGAATGCTAGTCATGGGACACACCTATTCATTATTCATGTATTCATATTGGGCGGCACGGCAGACGAGCTCACAGCTAGGAGACCAGCGTTCAATTCCACCCTTGGCCATCTCTGTGTGTTTTCTCCGGGTACTCCGGTTTCCTCCCACATTCCAAAAACATGCTAGGTTAATTGGTGACTCCAAATTGTCCATAGGTATGAATGTGAGTGTGAATGGTTGTTTGTCTATATGTGCCCTGTGATTGGCTGGCCACCAGTCCAGGGTGTACCCCACCTCTCGCTCAAAGACAGCCGGGATAGGCTCCAGCACCCCCGCGACCCACGTGAGGAAAAGCGGTAGAAAATGAATGAAAATGAATGAATGAATGTATTCATATTCCCAAAAAGAGAGTTTGGGGGAGGGCAGAGTATATTAAGAGTTTTGATCCATCCCAAACGTCTTTCAGGGCTCACTTCCAAATACACAAACTTTGGCATTGTTTAAAACCAGAATACGATATTCTAACTTCATTGATGTAGGTCAGAAAAGTGGAAAAAGCATCACAGGTCCCCTTTAAAGGAACACTGGCACGCCCTCAGCTGATTCTTGGAATCATCCAAATGTCAGCGCCATGAAAGGTCGGCTGCGCCGGGCTTTGCTGTAAAGCACCCAATGAAGCTGGAAAAGTCCAGACCATGAACCTGCCGCTCCAGTGCAAGGATAAACTTTGGCGTTTACCTTTCTCTGCGCGCTCGCTGCAGATTGTAACGACGGGTGACAGGTCAGGATGGTTCAATCTACGGGGAAGACAGTGCATTAAAAGAAGAGATTAGACTTTGATCCGTGGAATGTAAATGAATAAAACATTAGCTTTTCGGCTCTGTTCTTACTTGTTATGAAGGTGTAAAAGCTGGAGGTACAGCGCACACACACCACAGATTCACTGCCATTTCAAGACCGGCATGGATTCCAGCAGTGCCGCTATTAGGAACGACCTTGAAGGGAAGTCACCTTGGCGTCTTCTTTGCTTCTCAATCCTCCTGGTGAGCTTTCAAAGCAGCAGATGTCACCACGCTGCTCCTCCACGATTGCTGTTGTTGCCACTTGATGATGTGAGCGATGTGCTATACAGGTGTCAACTATGTGTAAATATCCAAAAAAACATTCTTCTCAACGAGTTGGGAACGCACCGTGAACGCATCACAACCTACTAAATTAAAGACATCATGCCTGCTTCTCCTGGGAGTAGTCATGTGCGAGTAGTAATTATTATTATTATGATTATTAATGATGAATCTTGGTGCACTGACAATTTTATATATAGTGTATATATAATATTATATTGCCATAATATTTATTGTCATAACATGTTCTCGACTTTTTCTTTTAATATCTTCTTTTTGTGGTAAAATTGCAAATTGCAAATTAAGAATGAATGAGGTTGTAGGGCCGATTCCTGCGGTCGCGTTATACTGCTTCATAGATACAGGAAGTGGTGGTGCCAATGTCATGCACTATTGTCATGCACGTAAGCGAGGTCATTTCGTACCATTTCCTGTGTGATTTACAGTGTACACACGTGTTTTCATGCTTTTCAGACACACCATAAATAATATAATTAATACATGAATAAATTAATAACACGTATTAGCATGGCAAACTGCAACGCAATGCAGAGGCAAAATACATAGAGTGTAAACACCACTTTTAGACACATGAAGCTTAAGTAGACTGACAAGGAAGGCAACAAAGAACAGGAAGGACACACAAGAAATATCACTCACTTCCTGTTTCAGAAGCAAGCAGGAAGGATGGATGGATGGATGGATGCATGCATGGATGGATGGATGGATGATGGATGCCTCGATGGACGGATGGATGCATGCATGCATGGATGATGGATGCCTGGATGGATGGATGGTTGCATGGATGCATGGGTGGATGGATGGTTGGTGTCATGGATGAATGGATGGATGGATGGGTGGATGCGTGGCTGGATGGATGGATGGATGGATGCATAGATGGATGGGTGGATTCATGGCTGGATGGATGAATGGATGGATGGATGGGTTGATGCATGGATGGATGGATGCATGACTGGATGGATGGATGCATGGATGGATGGATGTATGACTTGATGGATGGATGCATGGATGAATGGATGGATGCATGACTGGATGGATGGATGCATGGATGGATGTATGACTTGATGGATGGATGCATGGATGGATGGATGAATGGATGGATGCATGACTGGATGGATGAATGCATGGATGGATGGATGTATGACTTGATGGATGGATGCATGGATGGATGATGGATGCCTGGATGGATGGGTGGATGCATGTCTGGATGGATGCCTAGATGGATGGATGCATGGATGGAGTGGATGAGTGCCGTCTCAGTAAGGATTCGGGGGCATGCAGACACTACGTAGCACTTTAAGTGCAGGAGGAACTTGGTTTATGTGGGACTGCATCAGGCTACGGATGATGTGTGACGCACATACCCTCAGCAACCACTTCTGACTGCATGGTGGGTGCACATCAATCTCGGCACTTCCCCGGTTTGGCTGTCTAATGAGTGCGCACAGGTCGAGTGGACCGTGACGAGTTGGTGTTTGCAGCGCGCTTGAGATGCACGTTGTGCACTCTGATATCAGCAGCGGTGCCAAGCTGACGGACAAATGCTGGCATTTTGTCTCCTCTCCGGGATGCCAAGGGCACAGAAGAGGGAGTCAGCTGCATCTGCGGTTCAGAAGGCAGCGGATGCGGCTGGAGGGGCCCAGCAGAGGTGGATAAACCTGCTTTTCATTCAGGTTTCCAGTGAATGATGTGAGAAGACTAGAAATAAATGCATCGTGAAGTAGAAAAGGTGAGTTGTGGAGAGCAACATGTTGTTCATGTTCTGGTAAAACAAGCATATTAGCTTTGTTTGGCTTGAAATAAGCTATGGAAATAAATGTTAGCAAAATCAGTAGCCATTTTCATTTGGTAAAAGTATCTCATATCTCATAAGAAAAAACCTTGTTGACCCCAATATAGCCAGAAGCACATTTAAGCACATATTGGTATCGGTATCAGCCAATTTCACTGATAGATTATCGGGATCCCATCCCTATTCCAAATATGAGCTAATATGGAGATGTACTGCTGCCTTCACGCTTTCCCCTCTGGACCCATTTAGGCTCCATTTAGTCCCAGTGACTTACAGTATAAGCACCTTTTTATGTGCTGTAGTCCTGATTTATTCAAATATTCTCATCCCTTACTACATATCACTCTCTCACTATATCCCCTTTTTACAAACATTAGCTCGTTATTAAATGATCACTGATTTGTGGTTGAATAAGGTTTGTTATTCGTAAAAAAAAAAAAACTTATTCAAATTGTATTTGTTCCTGGCCTAGATTAAGCATTTTCAGCATAACAATGATGAAACTAAATGAACTAAAATAGGAATTAGAGGCAGAAGAAGCTTTGTATTTTGAATGTAGTATTCCACCCTGGCCGATAGGTGTTGCTGTTTGGTGAGACAGGCACCAGACCTGGGTACTCAAACATGCAGCCCATGGGCCAAATGTGGCCCGCAGGACACTAGTTTGAGGCCCCCGCCTTGATATGAAAGTTTAATGTTAGTGCGGCCCACGCAAGTTTGATATGGATGCTGTATGGTATCATGTACCCAGAAAAAATTATTACGTTTGATTCATGTTCATGTTAAATAGCTGTTAATAGTTATCCTCCCTATCCGTGTGGAAGTGGTACGTTTTTGGCTTTTTAAGTTTAAAGGAAATAACTTGGAGGCTACTATTTAGGTCGCTAGCTCTCTAGTTTGCGAGTTAGCATGTGTCTCAAGACCCTGCAGTTGCGCAATATGTTGTAAATAAAAAGAGTATAAATGTGACTGTAGTCGTGTTTTGTCATGTCTACAGGGCTCTATAATGCTTTTTTTTTATTTTTTAATAAGTTTTTATTATTTGCCGTTTTATTATTATTATTATTATATTTATTTATTACTGATTGATTTTCTTTATTCTTGATTTATTTATTTTATTTCTTATTTTGTGTAGAAAAATAAAAATGAAGATATTTGAGAACAGTGGAATGTTTTATAAGAGCTTTTCTTGTAGAAAATCGGAACCAAAGCAAAGTTTATTCATTTTTCTGCTTTTAATAAATGTGTTTTTTTTTTTTGGAAAACCTGATGCGGCCAAGCCTCGCCCAGACCCTAGCCCCAGTGGCCCCCAGGTAAATTGAGTTTGAGACCCCTGCACGAGACCATCACTAGGGTTCCCCAGGGAACACATCTACTGTGACACTGTTCCAGCAGGAGGGTTATTCATGTCTCACATAGCTTATTTACATGGCTTTGTGTGAATGTAGGGGTGTTATTTCTTGTCTAGAGGACTCTAATGCCTTTAAAAAGTGAATTTTTATGATGAGTAAATAGGTTTTCTATGTCATAACTAGGTAAATATTACATTTATTCATATTGAATCCTAATTGGCAGACCTTTTCATAAATGAGGGATGACTGTAAGTCAGAAGAATATATCACATGTCTCAGTTTCCACTGTAAAAAGAGGTTTTAGATTGTGATGACCAGGTTAAAACGTCACCTTGAAGGGAAGTATCAATATTCAATAGTGTTGCTTTCAGGGACTGGCTGGGATTTATGTCTTTAAAAGCTTCATTAAGACCTCGGCTCTTGTATTTTTAACAGTGGACGGTTAAAATAGCAGCCAATTTCAAACGAGGCGAGTTCTCACTCCCTCATGGAAATGAGCGCTCCAGTGTCCTGCTGTGAGGCCTCATTAGGGAGGACGTTCATGAGCAAACCTGAAAGCCAAAAAAGGCAGAAAATCCTGACATTCCTAAAAAAAGAACATCCTCATTTCAACCCTGCATTTATTCAAGCATGAGACGGACGCAACGGCAGCTTTCCCTTCCTTCCCTCTCGCTAAATGCAACCCAACCAACCCAACTGACGGATGGGTCCTTTCAGAAGATATTGCCATTATTGCTTCATCTTTGAATCACATACTAGAACCCTGAGCTAAACCTCGTGGTGCTGCTTCATGTACAAGCATATTGTGCTACTTTGAACACACCACATGGTGGTGCTGTTATCCAGTGCGATCGGCTTGAAATTTCTCACACAGCCTCAGGCACTTTCCAAAACGCTCGCTGTAACCTTATGGAATTTTTCTACAAGATTTGGTGCATACGTGTCAAATTTGAGATGCCTGAGGCATCGGGAGCCAGTGTGTGCTGAAGCTAGTCGCTAGCTGGCTAGTAGCTAACCGCTGTGGTGTGGCAGAAAGGTAGTTCTCGAGCTCACATGATCGACACGGGGCCTCGCTGTGGGTCGAATAGGTGTGTCTCTGATGTGCATTTTTCGTTGTCTCTTTTTATCTGTTTGTATATCTTTAGAACACAAAAAAGGGAAGGACGTGTGTTCATGTCTCACCTCAAGATTGTGGAAGTTGGGCAACATGACAGGTAATTTAATTATTGATTATCAGAGATATTTTTTATTTATCAGTACGGCATCATAATTCAGTATGATATTTATCATGCGCCCCTACGAGAAAGCAACAGTGACTTGCCTTGGACATAAAGCTCCATGTTCCTGTGTATTGTGTGGATTTTTATGGAAATGGACAAAAAGACAAATAAGTGTCTCCAGCAGGAGTGTTGTTGATGCATAATTAAAAAACAGGCTCCATGAGGATGAGGAGGGTGTGGAACAGAAATAGAACAAGCGTGTTGAGTGGAGGCAGCTGCTCCAGAGTGCAAAAAGTCACTTTTCTTCTTGGGTGAAAACAATACACGAGGCTACACGGGAAGGTGAGTTCAAAGGTCAGTGCTTGCTTGTTAAGTGACCGCGAACGAGAATGCTGCTGATTTTATGATGCAAGAAATGAATCCATCTGCCTCTGGATCGCGACGCCCCCAGGTGGTGAACATGACACCTAAAGTCTCCACAGACTTCAGCCTCAGCACCGGCACTCCTCAGGGCTGCATGCCAAGCCCCCTATTTTAGACAAGCTGTCTTATCACTATGCTGGTATCACGACTATGGTATCATTACTATGGTGCTCTCATCACTATGGTGGTATCACTATGCTAGTATCATCACTATGGTATCACTATGGTGCTCTCATCACTATGGTATCACTATGGTGCTCTCATCAACCCTATGGTATCATCAATATGGTGGTATCATCACTATGCTGGCATCACTATGCTGGCATCATCACTATGGTGCTATCATAAGTATGGTGGTATCATAACTATAATGGTATCATCACTATGCTGTTATCAACCCTATGGTATCATCAATATGGTGGTATCATCACTATGCTGGCATCACCATGCTGGCATCATCACTATGGTGCTATCATAAGTATGGTGGTATCATAACTATAATGGTATCATCACTATGCTGGCATCACTATGCTGGCATCATCACTATGGTGCTATCATAAGTATGGTGGTATCTTCAGTATGGTGGTATCATAACTATAATGGTATCATCACTATGGTTGTGTCATTAGTATGGTGGTATCACCATTATGGTGCTATCACTTTGGTGCTATCATTACGATGCTAGTATCACTACGGTGCTATCATAACTATGGTGGTATCATCAGTATAGTGGTATCATAACTATAATGTACTGCTATGGTGGTATCATCACTTCGGTGGTATCATCAGGCTGGTGGTATCATCAGTGTGGCAGTATTATCACTACATTTGTATCACCATGATGGTGGTATCATCAGTATGATACAATGAGCATGGTGTTGGTCTGATATGAGCCCCATCATCATGCCCCCTCCCCCCTCACAGCAGCCATGCTGTTTGTAGTCTGAGTTCCAAGGATGAATAGAAGCTAAGCTAAGCTAAGCTAAGCTAAGCTAAGCTAAGCTAAGCTAAGCTAAGCTAAAATGCCTCAGTCATCTTTTAAAACCAGCTGGGTTCTTGTCTCGGTATAGAAGAGAGCCTTGGGCAGACAGCGTATTGGACTGCGGCCAGCTTCCTTCACAGGAAGACTTCCAGTGGTGGAAAATATCCAAACTATTTCCATAACCGCTCACACACTTTGTATCATGTGTAACCCAACACACACACACATTAACCTGGGGGGGTTTAATTGCTGACACTCGCTCGTGGCTCTCAGAACCAAAATGGCCTCCCCCTTGCAGACCCGATGATCCATTATCATAAATCACACATGCCAACAGACAGCGTATGAATAATGAACATACGCTGCATTAGCATAGTGTGTGTATAAAAGTAGCCATGGTTTACATCCAGCAGGTCCACCACGACGCTGTCACCCTTGAACTAAACCCGTGAACTAAAATACCCAAACATTTTCATGTTAGTCCTTGCTGGATCAGGTCCCATCCCATGAGGTCCACACGGTAGCAGCTAGCTGGGAACTCCAAAACACCCCTGGACTTCTCATTGGACCTGGCAGAATGGACATGAATGAGGATGATGAGGGGACGTATGAGGAAACGGAAGGATGTGGATGAGGCCACAGATGAACATGAGGTTGCGGATGAGGATGTGGGTGAGACCAAAGATGAGGGTGATGTTTTGAATGAGGCCACAGATGAGGATGTGGATGATGCCACAGATGAGGATGAGGACATAAATGAGACTACATATGAGGATGTGGATGATGACACAAATGCGGATGATGCTGATGAGGATGTGGATGAGGCCACAGATAAGATGTGGATAAGGACGTGGATGAGGATACAGGTGAGGATGATGCCAATGAGGATTTGGATGACACCACAGATGAGGATGAGGTTGCAGATGAGGGCACGAATGAGAATGATGCTGATGAGGATGTGGATGACGCCACAGATGAGGATGAGGACGTAAATGAGACTACAAATGAGGATGAGAATGGGGATGAGAACGTGGATGATTACACAGATGAGGATGATGCTGATGAGGATGAGGCCACAGATGACGATGAGTTTGCGGATGAGGATGTGGCCACAGATGAGGATGAGGACATAAATGAGACTACAGATGAGGATGAGGACGTGGATGATGACACAGATGTGAATGATGCTGATGAGGATGTGGATGAGGCTGTGGATGAGGATACAGGTGAGGATGATGCTGATGAGGATGTGGATGACACCACAGATGAGGATGATGCTGATGAGGATATGGATGAGGCCACAGATGAGCATGAGGACTTAATGAGACTACACATGAGGATGAGGATGCGGATGAGGACGTGGATGATTACACAGATGAGGATGATGCTGATGAGGATGTGGCCACAGATGAGAATGAGGACATAAATGAGACTTCAGATGAGGATGAGGACATGGATGATGACACAGATGCGGATGATGCTGATGAGGATGTGGCCACAGATAAGATGTGGATGAGGATACAGGTGAGGATGATGCTGATGAGGATGTGGATGACACCACAGATGAGGATGAGGTTACAGATGAGGGCAGCGATGAGAATGATGCTGATGAGGATATGGATGAGGTCACAGGTCACGATGAGTTTGCGGATGAGGATGTCGCCACAGATGAGGATGATGCTCATGAGGATGTGGATGAGGCCACAGATGAGGATGAAGAGTGGCATGACCAGCGGTATGGTCTGGAGCGAGCCAGATGTTTGATTGCAGGTGATCGCCATCATTGCCACGCTCCACCATCGTAGGGATCTTCTCTCCGACACCAATCTTTTCATGTTAATGTTTGTGTGAAGAATCAAACTGGCATCAGGTGTCCTGCCGTCCATCAACATGTATATTAAAGTCAGTATGTTCCTGCAGGTTCTGCTCGGGTATTGTTGTCTGAATTTGAGCTGACAGGCATCTTCTGGATTTTTATCCCCAAGCGTTGTCTTGCTGTAACTTTGTGGTCTAAGAGACGTCAATCAAGCAAACGTCTTCCATCACGAGCATGATTTGCAAAAACTACAAAGACAGGACTTAAAAATAGACATGACATTTATTTGCCACCAGGGGGCGGTACACTGGTTCTAAGTTGTGCACCTTTAACGGCCACCTACTTCCACACATCCAACAAACCAAGCCAGAAAGAAAGCCGATACACGCCACTTCTTCTTCTAGAGGTACCACCGTGTACAAAACACTTCCTTAGAAAAACCTACCAAAAAAAACTGAGTCTCCTGCTGCTCGGCTCGTCGGCCAGCTAAAAGTGGGATTTTGGGGACGGGGGGGCTGCAGATGAAAAAGGTCCATCCCAGATGTTCTTCCATTGCAGGTTTCCAGGAATTGTTCACGCCGCACAGCCCGGGCGTCGCCGCTCGACCAGACAAGGAATTTAAAAAAAAAAAGATGGAGGAAATCTCTCGTCGCACGAAACACGACAGCACGACACGAGCGATGTTGGACAAAAAGAGCAAACTAAACAGGATGACTCCTCCCCGGCCCAGCTTCCTCGGAAGGCCTCGGAAGTGCCGGCCACGCCTTGAGGGAATCTGGGAGCGCACGACAGGCGAGACCTTCTCGCCCGGAGAACACGACGAGACGTCTCACCAGGACGCTGAAGGCACCAGGAGAAGCAAGAGCAGCGTCGTCCACATAGGGTTCCATTCCCGGACGTGCAGCGAGCCATGGCCGCTCTTTGCACGGACACCTGGGCGGAGGGGGGGCGGAGTTACGAAAATGACGAAAATGACAACTTTTGGGTGTTAAAGCATACGGCACACAGCAGAGTGACGTTAAAAAAACACAATAAACAAAACCTAACCGGCAAAAATGTCTCAGTACTCCAGAAAAAACACATTTCAAAAACTTCCTGTTTGATAAAATCTGTCACTCATGGAAAAATAACAGAAGACAAATGGGAGGAGCTAAAGCCGACCCAAAACTCAGCATGGAAGGTGGAAATATAATATAATATAATAATAAATAATATAAGGAAACAGGAAAACAGGTAACAGTGATGCAAAGGAACACAGTCCAAGGAAAATCCACTTTATGATGTGCGGTGAAGCCTGCTTTACAATATTGTTGGGTAATTGTTTATACATTTACCAAATATTTCTGTTTAATTAATCTTGGTAAATGTTGTTCTTGTAATATTGTCACTTTATGCAATCACATTGCCAACCTAATGTCATTTCAAATAAATTCCCATTAAATTGCAACTTTTTTTTGTTTGAATACGACTTTTTGTCTTAATATTTGGACTTTATTTTTGCAAATTACAGCATTTTTTTCATTCCTGCTGTAGTTTTTTTTTCCAACTGTCTACTTTTTATTATTGGAATGATTTCGTAAAATAAATGAAAATGAGCGACTTCATTCCCTTGATATTGTGAATTTACTTTTTCCGTAAACTACTTTCCAAAAATTGACAACTTTTTGGTTTTGTTTGCTTTTCATAAAATTCCAACTTACAAAAAATCTTTTGATATTTCACATTTAAATATTTATTTTCCCCCTGATAATATTACATCATTTTGGTGAAATGACAGATTCTTCAGCTTTTGCTGGTGTTGTTTTCTTCTTAGCTGTTTTCTATGGGACAATAAAAACAAAAAAACAGCCGTGTGCTGCAAATGGCCCCTGAACCACATTTTGGACACCCCTGTAAATAAACCTTTACCACCAAACACAACACACGTCTGTAGCTATTTTAAGACGTGCAGTAAAGCCTGCTATTTTGCTCATCTAGCTCGGGGGTGGATGAAAGGTGGCCCAGGAAGTGAGATGATACTTTTACAAGACTTTTACTCCCCCATCATTTCATCCTTTAAAGCTCCAAAGGCTTTGAAGTCACAGATAAAAATGTAAAACTACTAACGGTGACAACGTCCAAGAATTGACTTTAACCAAGACAAAACAGCCTCTGGCTCCTCGTCTCGTCTTGTCGAGTTGAGGTTAATTGGCCGAGCGCTATGATGGGGGCGTGTGTGGGGGCGAGCTAATTAAAAGAGAATTAGCCAAAGAAAAGTCACACAACAGCTTTCACTGCTTCATTACGCCAAATCTCTCCCCCCCCCACACACACACACGGAACGCAACCGCCACGCGGTGCCTTGCCGTTAACTCACCAGAGGAGGTGACCAGTCGCACTGGCGAGCTGACCGCTCCTTCCCCGCCCTCACTGAGGGCTCGCACCTCGATGACATACGTGCCCCCCTCGGGAAGGGACAGCGTTGTGGACGGGTTAATGGTTCGAGTCACCTGGTTGTGATCCCTGCCCTCCTGCTTCAGTAACACCTGCAAACACCAAGCACACGGCAATCAATACTTTTACCCATCGATATTTTCACCAATCAATACTTTCACCAACCAATACTTTTACCCATCAATACTTTTACACATCAATAATTTTAATGATGGGTCTCCTAGCTGTGTGGCCCTGTGCACTAACCACTTGTCCGCCGTGCAGCCACAATGTTTCATGTTACAGCTTATTGTATCAAACGTTCCATGTTATGACGTTTCATGTAACAACAGTGTTTGGTGTTGTGATGGCTCATGTTACAACATTCTGCGTTACAACGTTCCGTGTTGTGACGTTGCATGTTATGACATTTGGTGTTACGTTTCATGTTGCAGCGTTCATGAAGGATAAAAATGCAATCTGCAACGATGTGCTCCTATGAAAACGAAAGTGATAACTAAGCAGCTCAGATTCCTCCTCCTGATGAGTCTCTCCCTCCCTTGCAACGTCCCTTCCAGTGTCCTACTATGATCCTTTTTTAAAGGTGGCCGACATATGTACACACTGAGTACTTGTTCATCATTGGTGTCCACCATACGAACGTGGAAGTACTGATGAATGACTCCATCAAGTCAATTGTGGAACCAGCCTCAATCGCCATGGCAACAAGCAGAGCTCAAAGATGTTTCAGCGTTGAGGAAATGTATTCTTTACGTGAGTCCTTCTCTCCAGCCTCCCCAGAGCAACTTGGAGGTCATCGGCCAAGGGAGGTTGAAAGCGGGCCAGCTCTCATCCTCCTCATCCTGCTCTTCACTCTCCTCCTCCTTTGGTGGCGTAGCACCCATGCTGCTCCCATCTCCATGTTGAAACCACGCAGGTGGAGCAGCTTCTTCTCGATAAATACCTCTACAAAACACCACTTGCTGTTAGAAGAGATGCTCACCATGTACCCAATGACCTCAGACTCGTTCTCCTTGGCCTTGACCTGGTCCCAACTTAAAGACACGTTGTTGCCCTCTTGGATCCACAGCAGGTTTCTTGGAGGTTGCACAGGAGCTGAGAGAACCACAGAAGAACCATCAGCGCCTCCACAAGGTGACACCATGTCCCATCTTAGTGGTGAACTCACGGGCCTTCCTGGTCTTGGCCGTGACGGCGACACTGGCGGGACCTTGGCCGATGCTGTTGAAGCCTTTGATGGTGACGGAGTACTGGACGTTTCCTTCCAGTCCTCCGAGCACCATGGATGTCTCGTTCTTTGATGTTCTCTGCTTCCAGCCCGAGTCTTCCTTCTCTGTGTCCTTCCAGTAGCTCACCTGGTAACAAGATATACCGTTTATACTGTGTGTACTACTTATTGATGACTTCAGTGAATACTTCATAATGGTAATATTTCCCAGCCATGGAAGCATTACAATTGTTACATGGATTTAAAATGCACGTTCAAGAAGAAGCTTTTGGGAATGATAACCACCCTTTCGGGAAAGCCACATCCATACTGCCGCTCACAGATGCTGACTTCTGCCCTTAGTCTTACTTCAACTACTCTTTCCCATAACTTCATGGCATGGCTCATTAGTTTTATACCTCTGTAGTTGCTACAGCTCTGCACATCATAGATAGATAGATAGATAGATAGACTCCCTTTATTGTCATTGCACAAAAACACAGTAGTGAAATTGCCAACGAAATGTCGTTGCCTGGCTCCCATATAATAACAGACACAAAAGAAGATAAGTAATAATAAATAATAATAATAATAATAATAATGTGGAGAATAAATAGATATAATAGACACCAAATATGAACAACATAATGTAAAGTGCAGCGTGAACAGTAAATTGCCCAAATAATTTAAATAATTAAATAAATAATAATAATGTAAGTAAGGTAGAGGGGCTTATTTGGCATTCAGCAGTCTGATGGCCAGGGGGAAGTAGCTGTCTCTGAACCTGGTCGTCCTACAGCGGATGCTGCAGAACCTTCTCCCCGATGCCAGGCGAGAGAACAGTCCATGCTGGGGGTGTGTGGGGTCAGAGCAGATCCGATGGGCTCTAGATACACACCGGCTGTTTGCTATGTCCTTAATGGGGGGGAGTTGGGTCCCGATGATCTTCTCCGCTGTCCTCACCACTCTCTGCAGTAACGTCCAGTCCGAGGCCTTGCAGCTCCCAGACCAGACGGAGATGCAGTTGGTCAGCAGGCTCTCGATGGTCCCTCTGTAGAAGGTGGTAAGGATAGGAGGGGAGAGGGAGGCTCTTTTCATCCGCCGCAGGAAGTGCAGTCGCTGCTGTGCCTTCCTCGCCAGAGCGGAGGTGTGGAGTGACCAGCCGAGGTTGTCTGTGATATGCACCCCCAAGTACTTGGTTGTGTTCACAACTTCTACGGCTGTGTCGTTGATGCTGAGTGGAGTGTGGCTGGGTCTGGATCTTTAAAATGGCCACCAACACACTTCTCCTCCATTCCTGAGGCATCTTCTCACCACCTAACCACCTAGGATCCTATTGAACAACCCAGTCAGGAAGTCTACTGCTACTTCTCCTAGGCACTTCCATACCGCCACAGGAATACCATCAGGACCAAGTGCCTTCCCACTCTTCGTCCTCTTCTCACTGCCTCTTTACCAATCTTTGCTACTTCCTGGTCCACAGCAGACACCTCTTCTACTCTTCTTCTCTCTCATTTTCCTCATTCATCAACTCTTTAAAATACTCCATCTTCCCATCCCACTACTGGCATCTGTCAGCACACTTCCATTCCTATCCTTGACCATCCAACCTGCTGCACGTCCTTCCCATCTCCATCTCTCTGCCTTGCCCACCTGTAGAGATCCATATCTCCTTCTTACTGTTGAACCTAGCATACAAGTCATCATAGTCCTCTTGTTTGGCCTTTGCCACCTCTACTTTCACCTTACGATACATCTCTGTCCTCCTGCCTACTCTCTTCAGTCCACTTCATGTCACACTTCTTCTTAGCTAACCTTTTTCACTGGATACTACACTCCTTTACCTCCTCATTCCACCAACATATCTCTTTGGTGATGACATACCAAGTACTTTCCTACCTTTGCTTGTTATCCAGTATTCTGGAAGCACCTCCTGACCATCCAGAGCCTGTCTCAACCCCTGCCTAAAAATCCTACACCACTCTGCCTTTGCCCTCTTCATCTTCCAGAATTTCAGTTTTTCCTCCAACTCACATCCCACTTGTGGGGCAAACCCACTAACACTCAATTACTAGCTTCAGACTCATCACCCTATCTGACTCTTTTTAACTCCAGGACATTCTTAACCAAGTCCTCCTTCAGAACAACTCCTACTCCATTTCTCTTCCCATCTACACCAAGATAGCACAACTTGAATCCTGCTCCTAAACTTCTAGCCTTGCTACCTTTCCATCTGGTCTCCTGGACACAGCATGTCTACCTTCCTCCTCTGCATCATGCCAACCAACTCTCTACCTTTTCCTGTCTTAGTTCCAACATTCATAGTCCCTACTCTCAGTTCTAGATGCTCCTCTTCTCTCTCTTCTTACGGGTACATCTACCTTCACTCCTTTGACTCCTCTGACCAACACTAACCCAATTTCCACCGACACCCTCTGTAGGTAAACAGCACCAATGGCGGTCATTGTTAACTCGGGCCTCGACTGATCCGGTATGGAAGTCATGTTGTTGATTTGCATATTCGTGTTGGCAAAATTTTACGTGGATGCCCTTCTTGACACAACCCTCTGTATTTATCCAGGCTTGGGACGAGCACAACAAGGCACTGGCTTGTACCCCATTGAGGCTACATTGTGTTCACATTGACAAGTCCCATTATTCTGGAACGACCACATAAGAAATTGGATTTTAACAAAAAAATCTGAATTGGGCATATACCCAATGTGAAAGTAGCTTAAATGCATGAGTGATGCACGAGTGAGTGCATGAGTGCACAACCCACTCACTGGGTGCATGAGTGATGCTAACTTGGCACAAGAGTAGCGAGTGCATGAGCAAGTGCACGAGTGAGCGCATGAGTGTTCTTCTGACCTCATATCCTTTTGGTCTTCCAGGACCAGGATTGGGCGGCTTCCAGGTGACTCGAATTTGTGAAGCGGAAAGAGCGTAAGCCTTCACGTTGGTGGGTGCCTCCCTGGGTTCTGTGCACACATACGGTGACACGGTGAGTGTGTGTGTGTTTCCAGACTTGCACCAACAACACAACTTCCACTCACCGCCTTCTGCCGAGTGGATGATGACGACTGGGCTGAAGGGCCCGTCACCCTTGTTGTTGTACACGCCCACTTTCACCTGGAATGGCGTCAGCGGCGGGAAGGTCTCGTCGCGGTACTTGTAGGTGGTAGAGTCCGCCGACGTTACCATCTTCTCCTTCCAGCCTCGGGTACCGTTGGCACGAAAGGCCACGATGTAGCCGAATCCCTCCCCGTTTTGGAACTCTTCCGATACAGGCTGCAAAGTCGAGAGGAGGCAAGGATTGACACTTCCTGTTTCCAGTGATGGCCTGCAGCTGTTAATGAAGAAGGTCTGTGGACAGGAAGCAGCCAAATGTGGCCTACTGGCGCTCGTTACACAGCCATTTGTCTCCCCGCGTCCTGACAGGTTGAGCTTTTTTGGGGGAGTGTTGGGGGACGCCGTTTTGACGGCGACTTGGCCGCCGCGCTCATAAAGCGCCTTGCCTCGCCTCATGAGACGCAAGTCCTCCTCCGGCAGCTGTGCCGCACTTCATCCAATTATACTGCAATTTATGGATGCTGGAATGCTTCCATTTATTCATGGATGAAATGCCTTGCTAAAGAGCACTCATATTTTATGAAGCCTGTTCTTACGCAGCTTTATGCAAAAACCTTTTAAATAGTATTACAGACTCTTGAATTAAACCTTTTAAGAGACTGAAGTAGTGAACATGACAAGAAACACACTGGAGTAACCAGTGCATGACCTGGGTAGAAAATGGACACAGGAAGTGAGCCGGGTAGAAAATGGAGCCGGGTAGAAAATGGACACAGGAAGTGAGCCGGGTAGAAAATGGACACAGGAAGTGAGCCGGGTAGAAAATGGACACAGGAAGTGAGCCGGGTAGAAAATGGACACAGGAAGTGAGCCGGGTAGAAAATGGACACAGGAAGTGAGCCGGGTAGAAAATGGATACAGGAAGTGAGGCGGGTAGAAAATTGACACAGGAAGTGAGCCGGGTAGAAAATGGACACAGGAAGTGAGCCGGGTAGAAAATGGACACAGGAAGTGAGCCGGGTAGAAAATGGAGCCGGGTAGAAAATGGACACAGGAAGTGAGCCAGTTAGAAAATGGACACAGGAAGTGAGCTGGGTAGAAAATGGACACAGGAAGTGAGCCGGGTAGAAAATGGAGCCGGGTAGAAAATGGACACAGGAAGTGAGCCGGGTAGAATATGGAGCCGGGTAGAAAATGGAGCCGGGTAGAAAATGGATAAAGGAAGTGAGCCGGGTAGAAAATGGAGCCGGGTAGAAAATGGACACAGGAAGTGAGCCGGGTAGAAAATGGACACAGGAAGTGAGCCGGGTAGAAAATGGACACAGGAAGTGAGCCGGGTAGAAAATGGACACAGGAAGTGAGCCGGGTAGAAAATGGACGCAGGAAGTGAACCGGGTAGAAAATGGACGCAGGAAGTGAGCCGGGTAGAAAATGGACACAGGAAGTGAACCGGGTAGAAAATGGACACAGGAAGTGAGCCGGGTAGAAAATGGACACAGGAAGTGAGCCGGGTAGAAAATGGACACAGGAAGTGAGCCGGGTAGAAAATGGACACAGGAAGTGAGCCGGGTAGAAAATGGACACAGGAAGTGAGCCGGGTAGAAAATGGACGCAGGAAGTGAACCGGGTAGAAAATGGACGCAGGAAGTGAGCCGGGTAGAAAATGGACACAGGAAGTGAACCGGGTAGAAAATGGACACAGGAAGTGAGCCGGGTAGAAAATGGACACAGGAAGTGAGCCGGGTAGAAAATGGACACAGGAAGTGAGCCGGGTAGAAAATGGACACAGGAAGTGAGCCGGGTAGAAAATGGACACAGGAAGTGAACCGGGTAGAAAATGGACACAGGAAGTGAGCCGGCTAGAAAATGGACACAGGAAGTGAGCCGGGTAGAAAATGGAGCCGGGTAGAAAATGGACACAGGAAGTGAGCCGGGTAGAAAATGGACGCAGGAAGTGAGCCGGGTAGAAAATGATGTTGCTGTTTGGTTTTGAGCGGCTTCATTCAGTCATAAATTCCGTCCCTGAATGTGACTTAACGAGCACGTACGGGGTGCATTCATTAACATTTGTCATCCTACCTGGGAATACCTGTCACACCATGTGAAGGGGAATGGGGGGTGGGGGGGGGGGGGGGGGGCAGGCTTGATGGATGTCGCTGCCTCCAAAGCCTTGAGCGAAACGCTCCAACAGTTTTTAACATTTGCAAAATAATCACAGCGCTTTACGGTCGGTGGCGTCCGCCGTTGCAAAGAGTCGATTAGAGGCTGCGTGAGGCGCTGTCACTGTGCCGCTAATGAAAACGTTTTTACTGCCGTCCGTGTTAGGAAAAGATGACAAGCATCCGGGGATGTTCTTTTTGTGTTTCTTCAATATAAGATACAAATCCACTTCCACCAAAGCCTAACCCCCATCTAGTAAGCTACGAGTATTTCCATTCATTCCTTCATGGATTTGGATGTTTAAAATGTATACATTGAAAAAAACCCACATCAGAGCAAAAACATGAATAAACAGGAATCGTTTAGTCCAGCCCCAATAAAGACGCATCCGGACCAGATGCCTGATCCACCTCATCCGGCTCTTCTCAACGGAAGGAAGAGCCTGGCTTCAGGCTGACCGACGCTGGAGTTGTTTGTTAGCATGGTGTGGCCAATGCAGGGTCTTCGTGCCCCCCATGATACATTCATGATGCATTCATGCTGCATGATTTTGTAAAATATATATATAATATATACAATCCTTTAAGCAGCTCATTACCATCCACAGGAAGGCTAATCAATGACACGTTTATTTCTCTGTACTCATACTGTTGTTTTTATTCTTGCCATAATTTATTATTGATTGAGTCTGGCAGGCGTGCAGCTTTAGGGTGTTTATCACTAAATCAGCACATAAACTGATAAAGTATAAAAAAAAGAAAGAATTTTGTTAACTTGGTGCACAAACACTGTGCTAATCGGCCAAACCAGGGTGTCCAAAGTGCGGCCCCAGGGCCACTTGTAGCCCGTCATCAGCATAGAGTCGAAATATTTAAGATGAAAGAAAGAAGTTATGATATGATGATAGACAAGCAAAACAACAAATATATTGAAAAAATAGTTTGAAAAAGTTATGCTATGATAAATTCCAAATATTACAGGAATAAAGTAATAACAAAAAACATTTACAAGAATAAATATAAAACAGCTGTAATTTTATGAAAATAAAGCCAAAATATTACAAGAAAAAAGACACAATCCATTAAGAAAAAAAAAAGATTTTACCAGAATAAACCTGTAATATTACAAAGACAGTAATGTCATTTTTCTGACATTGAGTTTAAATATTATAGGCAAATGATGTTGAAAAATGTCATCATATTATAAGAAACAAACAATACAAAATTAAGTTGGTCTGAATAATAGTAATAGTAATTTAAAGAGAAAACAGTCATAATTTTGGAGAATTATGTGATATTATGGAGGGAAAATCACGGCAGCATGAAGTTAAATATTAAAGACAAAAGATGTTTTTTTATCTTATAACATCATGAGAGACAAAGAAAATTTGCAAATTAGGTTGGGCAGGTTATTATGGGAATAAAGTCATTATAAAGTCACATTGCAAAAGAAAATGTATACAATTTCAGAAAAAATATTTAGAAAATTGAAAAAAATGAAACAATGGGGGAAAAGGAGCATAATGAAGCTGATGTTCATGAAAATAGTAATGATAATATGAATGATGGTAGTTTTTTTCTTGAACTACAGAAGTGTTTGCCCCTTCCATGATTTCTTATATTTTTGCAAGTTTCAATGTTTCAGATGTGTGCAGCTGCGGTATTTATGGATCTGACAAAAGCTACCTAGCTAAGAAGAAGCAATACATAAGCTAGGTGAAAAAACATCTGTGAGTTGAAATATTACATGTGGAGTACCCCAGGGGTCAATACTGGGACCAAAACAAAGGTCAGAGATGAAATGGTCATATTAAAAAGATGGTTTGACGCTAGCTTGCCCTACCAGCGTTTAGATGAAAGCTTTGTAGCTTCTGTGTTGTATTTGAATATGTGGTGATGCGTTTGGGGTCACAGCTGACAAATGTGCTGACAAGGCTGGACCCCCTGGGCCCCTCTGTGTCACACCTAGTGGGTCATGGAGATGTATGGAATAGAAAATTCTGTCCCAGAGGAAGAGTAAGAAGCTAAATAAGAAGTCGTAGCGGCTCCCAATAAATCCATCGTAGATTCATAATTGTGAATTCATCACATTTATTCATCTGTTTGTCATTGCTTCTTTGGGGGCATTTGCACTTTGTACTTTTTAAAGTAACATCATAAAAACAAAAAATATATATATACGTATATATAAGAATATAATATATATAGTATATATTTTTTATATAAGAATCAATATTTCAGGTCCCTAGAGATCCTAGAAGAGCGTGACCAAGAATAAGCAAGAAACGCGTTGGTGAACAGACGTGGAATCAACTTGTGGTTATCAAGTACACCCCGGCCCAACTGCTCCTGGGAGATGGAGCCGTGGACCGGTGGCACACGAAGGAGTGCCGGGGGCCGCCCAGATGGGACGGACGGCTGCTGGCATCCAAAGCACGCCAGGTAGACATCTTGTTGGCCAATGTTCAATTATTCAATATTCATCAACGCAGTACACGACATGACAAGAGCAACCCAGGAAGCCGGAGAGAACACAGGATAGAAAACGTTTTTCGTCTGGAAGCTGTGCAGTGCACTACCTGGCTGCAACCAACAGAGGCGCTGTTGATTCTAAATGTAAAGACCATGTGACGTCATCTGTGGGAAATTGACAGCACACTTCCTGTGTTAGATGTGGGCTTGAAGATTGAAATGTTTACCGTGTAAAATTAGGGGTCAGCCACAGTTTTTCCTCACAAGGGTTGCGGGGGTGCTGGAGCCTATCCCAGCTGTCTTCGGGCGAGAGGCGGGGTACACCCTGGACTGGTGGCCAGCCAATCACAGGGCACATATAGACAAACAAACATTCACACTCACATTCATACCTTTGGACAATTTGGAGTCGCCAATCAACCTAGCATGTTTTTGGAATGTGGGAGGAAACCGGAGTACCCGGAGAAAACCCACGCATGCACGGGAGAACATGTAAACTCCACACAGAGATGGTCTCCTAGCTGTGAGGTCTGCGTGCTAACCAGTTGATCGCCGAGCAGGCCGATAAAAAGGTTTTGTATAATCCAAATACCAAAATATTCCAGTTCCATATTCCAATATTCCAAATATTCATCCTACTTAACGTCATTCACTTACTGAGGAACCATAAATAATAAATGAGGGATTACTGTATTTTAAAAATAAACAATAAACATTAATAAAAATAAACATTATGACTAAAAGTAATTGAGGTACCATGACTGTATTGTGAAATATTGTCTCATATACAACATACCAGTTCCATGAATATAAGTAATTTGTACAGGTAATTAATATTTATTTGGTGGTATTGATTATTTGATGTCAAATGAGCCGCAAGAGCTGTTTTTTATGCTGCTATAAATTCCATTTCTTCTATGGTTATCATCACATGGGGAAATGCAACATTTAACAACGCTGCAAAGCCAGTGTGGAGTCTTAGCTGTGAGTGCTAAGAAATATTAAAGCAGTGATGTGTCTCTAAACACAAGACAAGCTCCTCTTAGTGCCCTCGCTCTACAACCTCCACGCTCCCTCTCAACGCATTTGGGAGAAAATGCTTAGTGTGTGATGGATGGATGGGGGTGGGCATTAAAGGAGGTCTTTTTGCAATCATCTGCTGAGGCTGGTCAGCAGCTGCATGGCCGCCATTAAAGCAGAATGAATGACTAAACACAGCGTGACCTCCTTCCAGCACCTCTTGAGAATGCTGCTGCTTTTCCACGGGGGCGTCCATTAGGGATGCTGAGCCTATCGAGGCTGCGTGATCACGCTCCGTCCCGTTCGTCCACACTGGCGTGGGTCTAAATGGCTGCTCTTAAAAGCCTCATCGGGATGAGAATAGCAGCATCAAATGAGAACACTCCTTTACCTCCTCTCATCATCACTGTATTGAGACAGTCATGTAATGACGCAGCCACGTAATGAGGCAATCACGTAATATGGCAGTCATGTAATGAGACAGCCTTGTAATGAGACAACCGTGTAATGAGACAGCATTGTAATGAGACAGTCATGTAATGACGCAGTCACGTAATGAGACAGTAATGTAATGTTACAGTCATGTAATGTTACAGTCATGTAATGAGACAGCCTTGTAATGAGGCAGTTGTGTAGTGACACAGTCACGTAATGAGACAGTCACGTAATGTTACAGTCATGTAATGAGACAGCCACTTAATGTGACAGTCATGAGCCTTATAATGAGACAGCCGCGTAATGAGACAGCATTGTAATGAGACAGCCTTGTAATGAGGCAGTTGTGTAATGGCAGAGTCACGTAATGAGACAGTCATGTAATGTTACAGTCATGTAATGAGGAAGTCATGTAATGAGGCAAGCATTTAATGAGAGTCATGTCATGAGACAGTCATGTGATGAGACAGTCATGTCATGAGGCAGGCATGCAATGACGCAGTCACGTAATGAGACAGTCATGTAATGAGACAGCCTTCTAATGAGAAAGCCATGTAGTGAGGCAGTCGTGTAATGAGGCAGGCATGTTATGAGACAGTCATGTTATGAGACAGTCATGTGATGAGGAAGTCATGTAATGAGGCAAGCATGTAATGAGAGTGTCACTTAATGAGACAGTCATGTAATGAGGCCGTCATGTAATGAGTCATGTAATGAGTCATGTAATGAGGCAGCCATCTAATGAGAGAGTCAACCAACATGGCCGCCACAGAGGCGTCCAGGGACCAATGAATGTAATGAATGAACGGATGTGACTTTGTTATTCAAACATAATGAGAGTGTAAGAATACTAATAAGAATATTCATGCAAAGGGGATTCATTCTTTCTTTGAAGCTTTACTGTCAGTCAGTGTGACATTTATTTCTGGCGTCGGAATGCCACCTACCTCCCAGGAGATGACCAGCTCGTGCCTGCGGCCATTCCCGCCGCTGACGTTGGCCGGCGCCACTGATGGCACTGAGGAAGGAGAAGGAAGGAACATGAATGCTAACTCAATTCATTGGCTTCCAAAAACAGGAGTGTCCAAACCTTTTCTAGTGAAAAACCAAAGGATGCAACTTTGCTGTTTTGATTGCCACACAGTCAGGAGATAGCAAACATCGGCGTTCGAATTTCCATTTGGGCATCTCTGTGTGGAGATTGCATGTTCTCCCTGTGCGTGTGTGGGTTTTCTCTGGGTACTCTGCTTTCCTCCCGCATTCCAAAAACATGCATTTTAGCTTCATTGGTTGTTTGCTACCCAGTGATTGGCTGGCCGCAGTCCAGGGTGTACCCCACCTTAATGTCAATTCACTCAATGCCCCCCCACCTTGTTAGCTGTCAAGACTCATATACATCCCTAGCATATACATCCACACATAAACATACATAAACATAAAACCCTTAGGCACGTAGAGGTCAGCCCTCCAGAGCTGAACTCCCTTATCCATTTATTTTTTCATCGCATAATACAAAAAAATCCCATCTCATCTCACACACAAGTGGAGTGGGCCGGATCAGGGCGCCTCCTGATCAACTTCTTGCCCCAGAGAGCTGCCAATTCTATCTCTGTGCCAACGTTTGTTCGAGAGCAACAGAAACAGCCTAACCACCCCAAGATCAAACCAGAAGCTGGACAGCTAGCCATGGCCTGGGTTTGGAAGATCCTAGTTGACATTGGCAAGCAACTCATTTTCCCAGACTTTTCTATGATCCCCTTCATTAAAGGTGGCCGACATCATAGAGATCACGGTTCCATGGGAGGATTCCCTTCATTAAAGGTGGCTGACATCATAGAGATCACGGTTCCATGGGAGGATGCCACTGAAGAGAACGAATGATAGAAACTGTGCTACGCAGATCTGGAAGCAGATGCTCAACAACGTGGACAGAGGGCCGAGGTCTATCATCTGAAGTACGATGCAGAGGCTTCCTCCACTATCAGGTTCATGAAAGACCTTGGCATTCATGGACAGCCAATGAGATCGGTCTCTGAAGTGGCTGAAAGAATCAGCCAGTGGCTGTGGATCAAGTGGAAGGGCGGTCTATCAGTGGGCCTATCATCCAACCACCAATGGATGCTGCCCTTATCCAAGGGTGGGGTGTGGAGTGATGGCGGAACAGAACTTTACCGCCAAGCTCACTGTCCCCCCAACATCAACCCCCCACCTTTGAGACACCACTTTACTCATGATTGGGCACCAGACATAAGCTCAGGCTTGATCACCCTGCAGTTGGCCCCCTTTGATGAGGGTGTCTAGCGGTGAAACACCAACTGATTCTAAGGTACACTACCAATACTACTGACACTACTAAATACGTATGTGCTGGCTTGCACCAGGGGCAGATGGCCGGGCGTAGAGCGCTGGGCGGCCAAGAAAAAGAGGTCTGCCTCGGCCGCCAGGGTCCTCGGGTCGGAGGCTGCAGTATTGGCGAGGGCGGTTTGCACCTGCGGGGGCATGTGCCGTAGGAAAAGCGGAGAGGAAATTAGGCTCCTCCGCACCCAACAGGTTCAGCATCATCTCCAATGTGCTCCGACGGCTTACGGTCTCCCAAGCCGGAAATGTCCAGGAGCTGGCGTGCACGCTCTTGCCGAGAGAGCTCAAAAGTCTTCAGCAAGTGCGACTTGAGACCGTCGTACTTCCGCTGAGCCGGTGGGGAGGTGATGAAGTTTACCGCTTTAGCGGCCGTCGAGCTGCTCAACGCCGCAACAACATGGTAGTAGCGAGAGTCGTCGTCATCCATGCCGCGGACGGCGAACTGTGCCTCCGCCTGTGCGAACCACGCCGCCGCTGCTGATTCCCAGAACTCCAGCAATTTTAGGGTGGCGTTTGTAGCCATGTTCGCTGTAGCTCCGAACACTTTGGGACTAGTGTCAGGGTCACCAGTGAAGCGCCGAAGAACTGGAGTCTGAGGCGGAGTGTCGAATTTGGGAGAAAACTTTATATTTCTTGCAAAAATTAACTTGCACTCTTTGCTACGTAAGACATGAAAGCGGCGTCTCTCAACCACAACAGGAAGCGGAAAATCCCCGTCCCTTGTGCCCACCCCTCCGGGTGGCAACCCCTCCCCTATCGATCGTTCAGTGAATTATGTCCTGGTAACCTACCACTACAATATCATGAATAAGATTGTAGAAGACATCTGACATCCAACATCAAGATTGTGGCCCCCAGGTTATTGGGGTTATGGACGTGAATGATGAATAATATGGTAATGTACAATAAGTAGCAGCATTAGCACTGAGGTACCTGATTCTTTCGTCCGGACTCCTCTGGAGGGTGTGCTGGGATCTCCGGTGCCGATGGCGTTGCTCGCCACCACTCGAAACTCGTATTCCACCCAAGGGTTGAGCTGCACCGCCATGGCCGACTCCAGGTCCCCCGCCACCGGCTCTGGGTCTGCCATCGGGCCAACAAGGTTTGCAACTTCAATAAGTTGAAAGGAGGAATGAGACGTAGCACACAAAGCCAAAGCCGATGTTTCCGTTTTTAATCCAGCCTTCTGAGCCGGCAGAACAAAACAACACAAAAGGCAGCGTTAAATATTTCCTGACGCTTTTCTGACTTTGCATATTCTTTACAGCGGGTGGTCACGTCCCGCTTTCATTGTTACTGCTGTGAAAAAAGCCAAAGCCGGTGACACGTGCGCAAAGCCGCTTTGACTCTGTCTTGCACAGAGCTTAGCTTTGGTAAATAAATGACAGGCCCGAGGGCGGACTAACGTGTTTGCGAGTGCCGTTGCTAATCCTTTGAGGCGCGACATGCGAGTTTCTACGCCAGCAACGTGGAGACCATCCTGGCAAATGTTCATCATTCATACGTCATGAGGACCTCCGCAATTACAATGAATAGAGCCAAAGAAAAAACTTGAATTAAAGCAAACAGAGCACGCCGCCATGATGACACGCTCTCTGGACTTTCCTCCCATGTAACGCTAATTGATGCTCTTTGTGTGAAAGTAAGACGCATAGAACTTAGTGCGGCACAAACACATCTTCTAATTGAGGCCAAAAAGGTTAACTTCTAACTAGCAGCATGATCCAACTCTCGTGGGGACATTAAAAATTGACTTTTGCTCCAGTCCAACAACTTCCTTGTGTTCAATCGGCTTCCAATGTGCAAAATAAACCAAATAAACCATATTTCCACTGTATTTCCACCAAGTATTACAGTTTGGAGCAGCTTGCTGAACTAGCCGTCTAGACAATGTAGCAGCCGCTGTGACGCCACGGAGGTCTCTCTTTTCTGTTGTTCCAACATAGTGATGAGGTCATTTTTGTGTCATCTTTGTCATTTTTTAAAATAAGTGTTTATGGGAGCTATATTTAATGTTATGGATATGATGTCATAATTCCCTCACATGGGCCTGATAATTATGGTGCACCCCTACCGGTTTTGACGGTTTGCCAGCCCAAGGAAAAAGGGCTGCGGGCCTGTAAGTGATAGCTGCTGATTGGACTGTGGTTGTCCACGCCACGAGTCCAAGACAGGGTGGCGGTGGTGTCGCTGATTTCCTCCACGATCACCACTCCTGGAGCGCTGGGAGGACCTAGAAGGAGGAATGAAAAAGACAAAGATGAGGTCACACTTCAGCGAATAAGCTAACCTAGCATGATATTAAAATGTAATGCTCGCAACTTTAGCATCACACAGCTACATGCTGTCCTCCTGTCCAACTCCTTCATGTTGCTACTTTGTGATGAATATAAGATTTTTTTCTTTATTAACAGAGTTTTTTGAGAAACTCCATTTATGGAACTGATTTTTTCATGTTTTTTCTTTATAGTTTTTTAGATTTGGAAGCAAAATGTGCTTTGAAATTCAGTTTACTGAAAAATTCTGTTCACTAAACTACAGTTGCTGAACACTCAAATTGACAAAAAAAATCAGCGCAAATCAATAAGACGTTTCAAAATTCATATGTAGACGTCAGACGTCATGATTACGGTTAGGATGTTTTAATTCATCGAATTTTCAGGCCAAAAATTCAGTTCACAAAACTGAAAAGCAAATATTTGGTTCCATCCATGCTGCTTGTCCCAACTCGGGTCGCGGCTATGCTGGAGCCTATCCCGGCTGGCTTTGGGTAATAGAAGAAGAAACGAAGCTTAATGGCATCATGACGTTACACGTCCAAAGTGTCCAGACAGCCTGGAGCCCACGTGGGCACCGTGCTCGCAGCCTGGCAGCCATCAACCACGTTTGTCCAGCAGAATTGGACCAATCTGGCGTCCTGTTCTGTTCATTCACGCTTAGCAAACGTGACAGACGGGATGAGGGTCTGGAGACGGCGTGAAGAGCCTTCTGCTGCCCACATCCTCCGGTTCGACCGCTTGGGCGGAGCTTTGACGTTCTGGTCTTTGGCTGAGTTGTCTGATTTAAAAATGTCGTTTGCAAAAACAGGCCAGCTCTTGTTGGACCGATACGTTTGGGGGGTTTAGGTGTCACGGCGACATGTCGGCGCTCGCTTTGTACCAATAAAAGTGAACATATGTTTCCCTCCATCTTGTTTAGTCACTGCAATCTGCAGGCGCAGGAAAAGCAGAGCACTCCAGGGGGAACAGCTGGCGTTCTCCATGAAAGCCAACCTAGTGTGTCACCCGCCCCCACAAGGTGCCCGATAGAAAGTGACGATAAAAAAAGCACACGGAAATGACGAGGATGAAACTACGGCAAACTGATGAGGAGTCCGTTGATCAGCGTCCACAAAGTCCCGTCATCCGGCAAAACCAAAAGCCAGTTTGCTTCGCAGCAGATGACAGGTCCTGTCGGATCCACTTAAGACAAACTCTCTTCAGGCGGGCGAGGGAGGCTTTCTCGCTGAAATATTCAGAGACAGACTTCACAAAAAGAACATTCGGGGAGCCACGGTCGTCACATGACACCATCTTTTCCACTGCTTGAAACATAACATGACCTTACAGAAATCTACATACTGTATCAGCTTACCATCTCAGGAAACACGAATACTGCAGTACAGTCACCAGCGCATGCATTAGCAGTAATATGCACAGAAAAGGTCAAATATACTGCATGCTTAGTAGAATAAATCATAATATCAACTCATTCAAGAGCTTATCACACAGTATAATACTACTGTACAACCTTATGTCTTGTAAGAATATTTGTTTCTTCTGGTAATATTACACTTCTTGTACTAGTAGTAGTTGTATTTCTCTGTCCTGTGGCCGGTAGTAATTACTACTAAAAGTAGTAATAGTCCTGCTGAGAGCTGGTGTGGCACCTGCATGTGTACTAGTAGTAGTAGTAGTAGTAGTAGGAGTAGTAGTGGTAGTAGTAGTAGTAGTAGTAGTAGTAGTAGTAGTAGCAGTAGAAGCTGATCTCTGATAGTTGTGTACCTGCAGCCAAGGTGTTGTTGCTGGTGTGGGCCTTGCACGCGTACTAGTAGTAGTAGTAAGAGTAGTAGTACTAGTAGTAGGAGTAGGAGTAGTAGTAGTAGTAGAAGCTGACCTCTGATAGTTGTGTATCTGCAGTCAAGGTGTTGTTGCTGGTGTGGGCCTTGCACGTGTACTAGTAGAAGTAGTAGTAGGAGTAGTAGTAGTAGTAGTAGTAGTAGTAGTAGAAGCTGACCTCTGATAGTTGTGTATCTGCAGCCAAGGTGTTGTTGCTGGTGTGGGCCTTGCACATGTACGAGTAGTAGTAGTTGGAGTAGTAGAAGTAGTAATAAGAGTAGAGGTACTAGTAGTAGTAGTTGTACTAGTAGTAGTAGTAGTAGAAGCTGATCTCTGAGTAGTTGTGTATCTGCAACCAATGTGTTGTTGCTGGTGTGGGCCTTGCACATGTACTAGTAGAAGTAGTAGTAGGAGTAGTACTACTAGTAGTAGTAGGAGTAGTAGTACTAGTAGTAGTAGTAGTAGAAGCTGACCTCTGATAGTTGTGTATCTGCAGCCAAGGTGTTGTTGCTGGTGTGGGCCTTGCACGTGTACTAGTAGAAGTAGTAGGAGTAGTAGTACTAATAGTAGTAGTAGTAGTAGAAGCTGACCTCTGACAAGTAGTTGTGCGTCTGCAGTCAAGGTGTTGTTGCTGGTGTGGGACTTGCACATGTACGAGTAGTAGTAGTAGTAGGAGTAGTAGTACTAGTAGTAGTAGTAGTAGTAGTAGTAGTAGTAGAAGCTGACCTCTGATAGTTGTGTATCTGCAGCTAAGGTGTTGTGCTGGTGTGGGCCTTGCACGTGTACTAGTAGAAGTAGTAGTACTAGTAGTAGGAGTAGTAGTACTAGTAGTAGTAGTAGTAGCAGTAGAAGCTGACCTCTGATAGTTGTGTATCTGCAGCTAAGGTGTTGTGCTGGTGTGGGCCTTGCACGTGTACTAGTAGAAGTAGTAGTACTAGTAGTAGGAGTAGTAGTACTAGTAGTAGTAGCAGTAGAAGCTGACCTCTGATAGTTGTGTATCTGCAGCTAAGGTGTTGTGCTGGTGTGGGCCTTGCACGTGTACTAGTAGAAGTAGTAGTACTAGTAGTAGGAGTAGTAGTACTAGTAGTAGTCGCAGTTGAAGCTGACCTCTGATAGTTGTGCGTCTGCAGCCAAGGTGTCTGCGCTGGTGTGGGCCTTGCACATGTACTAGTAGTAGCAGTATGAGTACTAGTAGTAGTAGTAGTAGTAGTAGCAGTAGAAGCTGACCTCTGACGAGTAGTTGTGCATCTGCAGCCAAGGTGTCTGCGCTGGTGTGGGCCTTGCACGTGTACTTGCCGGCATGCTTGAGGAAAATGCTCCTGATCATGAGATCCACGGTGGAGGAGCGCTGCCATGAATAAAGAACAAGTCAGGCATTAAGAGCATGTGGAATTCGCTTTACATGGTGTAGCGGCTCAAGCGGTGGGAAAAGATTCAGCCGCTCGCTGGTTGGCTGCCTCTTTCCTCGGCTGGACGTTTTCTCTGGGAATTGAGAAGCGCCGCAGGCGAGGCGGGGAATCGCCGAGGGCCAGCGAGCGTCTGCTTAGCAAAGAGCCGGGATTAAAATTACAGAGCGTGCCTCCGCCCGGGACCTGCCGGGCTGGCGTACAAACACGCGCCTCTCCTGGGTGGCGAGGCTTCAGGACAGACGTGATGGTGGTGTTATTTAATCATGACTCCGGTTTGTTTCCCATTCGTCTGTTGAGGGCATTATGGCGTCAAACTCATAAATCTGATAACATTAAAAATAGCTCCAATAAACAATAATAAAAAAACCAACGCTCCACTAAAGCAAGATTACCTGTACTGTGCAGGTGGACAAATTAATTGCTCCTTTTTTCTCCTGCCTGTGACGATAACTTCCCCTGAGCTCACTTGGAAGTGCAAAAGATTTGCCAGAGACCTCCGTGGCATCACACCGACTGGGAGGAGAGTGTGCCCGAATACAGTGCACCCTGCTGGGCCACAGCAGGTGGCTCCTCCCCCTCTATACTCTGGTTCTCCTGACAGTAGTCATGTGGTATTAGTAATAGTAGTAGTGATGTTTTATTAGCACTAATCAACAGGCACACTTGGTCACATCCTGATTTGTTCCATCCTTGTTACCTCCAGGTGTACACAAAGTACACGTACATCTACATTTAAAAAGTACTTTAAAAAAGTCATCAGTTACCATTACTGCCGCTTGTGAAGAGCAGGAAGTTATTGGTATCAGTATATTAGTAAATATATCGTATCATCTCTATTTATTAGAAAACAAATAACAAAAATAACATTTAAAACTGTAATCCTAAAAGACTAAAAATCATAGAAAATAATTAAAAGGGTAAAAAGATGTTGATGTAAAACATGGCAAATGTTTATTTAACATTTAGTGTTTTTTGGCCTTGCATGGCAGATTTGACGTGAGCTTTGTGTTCCTGTGTTTCCTGAATATTTCTCATTTTATATTTTGGCGCCTTTACTTCCTGCTGCGTAGAGGCGAGCCCTGCTGGTTGGAAGTGTTACTTTGTATTCTATCGTATGTTTGTCTTCTCTTTGGGTTCTTGTGCTTGCCATTTTGCATTCCGCTCCGCTCTGCTCCTGCATGTGCTTTTCCTTTTTGGCCACGTTTGCGTTTTCCTTCACCTTCCACGGTGATTCTATTTTAGCCCCGAGCTGAGTTCCCTTGCCAGCCGTTGTATTTTTGTACTTTGTGACCTGTATGTTTGTGAGTCCTCCCTGTTTGTTCATTAAGACTCTGCCTGGGCTTGTCATCCTGTCCTTGAATCCCGGGATCACGTAACGCTCAAAGAGCAACAGGGAGCAATAAATATTAGCGACAATGAAGACAATGCTGAAGGTGATATGGTACGACAACAAATAAGAATGCTTACTTTAGCTCGGACCGTCTGGATGTACTCAAAGTGTCCACCGGCCTGCTGGAAGCTGATTGGCTTGTGGTTGAAGAGCCACTGGAAGGTCACGTCCAGCGAGGTGTCGTGCGTGGCCTTGCAGCTCAGCACCACGCTCTCGCCCACCGTCACCTCCACACGGCTCGGGCTGAGCTCCACACGCATGGCCTCTGCAAGCACAAAGCTGCTGCACTGTCACCTCAGGATAACCCCACCCCGCGCCGCACTGTGGAGGTGGTGGCCGAAGGAGCAAATGACACTGATTTTCACTCATTTGCCCTGCAGCTTGTTGCTAGGCAGATTTCGCAGGGCTGGATCAAGACCGCCCCATTGACAAAAGTCATGCAAGGTTTTATGCTCTTAAGGTGGTACAATTGACATTTCCTTCTCTAAAGTAGCACAGTGAAGGCATCGTCACTTACCTTTCACCCACAGCGTGGCCGTCATCTCCGCCCAGCCCAGCTGGTTCTCCGCCCGGCACACGTAGTCGCCTTCGTCGGCTCGGCTGGCATTGGCGATCCTGAGAGTGTTGTTCCTCAGCAGCATCAGCCTGCAAAACACAAACACAGCCTGAGTTTGGAATAGGAACCTTTGGAATGCTACCCAGGTATGTCCTTTTTGGCAGCCATTTTATTCTTTTGGATGAAAAGCTTCCTGTTTTAGTCAGTTTCAGTTAAAAAAAAGACAATACAAAAATTACAATTTTTTAATATTAATAAGTATTGGAAATGGGATGAGGAAAAAAAACAGATCATAAAATTACTCTCTTTAAGGACACAGGGCCGCACGGTGGTAAGTGGTTAGCATGTTGGTCACACAGTCAGGACATTGGGAAGACCTGGGTTCAAATCTTCCTGTGCGTGCGTGGGTTTTCTCCGGGTACTCCAGTTTCTTCCCACATTCCAAAAACATTCATGTTAGCTTCATTGGTGACTCCAAATTGTCCATAGGATGGACGGATACAAAATCAGTGGTGCCTTGGTTAGCGTCATGTATCTATTCAGAAGGGCCAACTCAAACCAAAGCAGACTCTAACCAAAGCAAATTTTCCCATATAAAATAATGTCAATCCATACATGCATTTTCTATACCGCTTATCCTCACTAGGGTCGCGGGCATGCTAGAGCCTATCCCAATCGAATCCAAAGACACTAATTATAGTGTTACAAGCAGAAAATGATACAAAAGGAAATGACAAATGAATGAACTCGTGGCACTCGATCACGCGCAAGTATCACAAGATTTCGTCTTGTGAACGTGATGCAAGATGGAGGTGTAAAACAAACCAGACGGGATTTTGGACGCTAAAGAAGCTTACAAACGCAAGCCAAGGCAAAATTTGGATGTTAACTGAAAAACACATTAACCAGGGCGCAGGTTCATCAAGGTACAAGAATACCCACACAATAGGCAGCAATGTCATGTATTTTAAACGTCTGATAGACCGGGACCTGCACTGGTCTGTTGGCAGGGTGAAACCAGGCCACGAGAAACCTTCAGGTGTAAAGATAAAATTAAAATACACTTTAGAAAATTTACATTTGTAAATAACTACTAGTGTTGGCAAAATGGACCATTATTTTATATGAAAATTATATAGTTAGAAATCCCATACTTTTTTGCATGTTTGTGTTGTTTGTTGTGAGCGGCAACCCGTCCCACTTTGACAGTCCTTGAACGCACCATGTCTCCTGCTGCACAAATTACTATGCTGTATTTTTAGCCTTTTGCTTTCACCCCCCAAATGCTGATACTACGTGGGGACGCATAAAGCTAATACTGGATGACCCTACTGAGTGCTAATGTACATATTTGTTCAGTGGACACAGACCACCCACGACCATTTTTATCTGCTCTCGTCTTGTCAACAAAAGCTTCCACACGACTTGTCATGTTATCGTCATCAAAGAGCCATGTTTAGCTCATCACCGTTTCGTTTTTGTGGGACACGTCATCTGTTCCTGACGGTTACATTAAACACAGCAGCGGGCTAATCCAACATTGGGCTTGTGATTCACCGCATTCCTTCTCTGCATCGCCAAATAGGAGAACCTTTGAGGAAAAATGCAGAGTAAAATAAAATATCCTACAGGCAGATTTTAACAACCAACGTTGTATTAATCTTTGGTTTTAGTTGTAGGATTATTAGTTGTCTAACGGGACACCTTCTCTGTCTGCTCTCGTCTTGTCAACAAAAGCTTCCACATGACTTGTCATGTTGTCGTCATCAAAGAGCCATGTTTAGCTCGTCACCGTTTCGTTTTTGTGGGACATGTCATCTGTTCCTGACGGTTACATTAAACACAGCAGCAGGCTAATCCAGCACTGTGCTTGTGATCCACCGCATTCCTTCACTGCATTGCCAAATAGGAGAACCTGTGAGGAAAAATGCACGGTAAAATAAAATATCCTACTGCCAGATTTTAACAACCAACGTTAATATTAATCATATTAACAGTGATTGGATGTTTACTGAGGGAGGTGAGGGAGGGTGAAGAAAAATGTAGCACAGCCATGGAGATGAGCGATGAGTGGAGCAGAGTTTTCACTTCTAAAATGTTGATTTGGGGGACAAGCCGTTTATTTAGGGGGAGCGTTTCATGATGTCATGTTGATATGCAGATAGCGCGGGATGCCACGCTAACAAGCTAGCAGGGAAGCCGTTTTACCAGATTGGCTTTTAAGGTCATGAAAGCGGTTGGTTTTATACGACGTAAAGACAAACGTTAGAGAAGTGCAGTGGTGAATCCGCATGACAAGGCAAAGCAAAAACTGGCAGAAGCGAGACGAGCCTTTCATCTCCGCTGTTCCTCCCGGACACACGGGTGTAATAGACGGGAAAGCAAACAGAGGAACATGGCAGGACAAGGAAGCAGCCGCTGAAGGACGCTAGAAGAGAAAGCTTGCAAGGTATTCATTCCTGAATACTGTTTGGCATTTAAATGGACATCATGCAAGAGGTGATGGAAATTGGCAACGAAGAAGCCAGGAAGGCGTGACCGAGCCTTCACACACAACTCAGAGGCAATCTACAGCCAGGAGACATTTTTCAAATTAGGGCGGAAATTCACATCCCGCAAGGACGCCGACACACAGAGGACAAGGCAGGGACTTCCATGCTACGCAGGACATGCTAATGGACAGGCAGGATATTTAAAGCAACCTATTTGAAGGAGATGATGAATACCAGTCTTATTTCCATACAACACCCGCAACAACTCACTGGCGGGCGGGCGCTGCATTTGCTAGCCGGGCCTTCAGAGGGGCCTTAAGTCACCCGTCGTAGCACCGCTATCACGTCACAGTGATTGTGGTGCTATGTAAAGCAGCAAAAAGATACAACAAGGTAGTGATGCGAAATACCTTTGATTTTGTTTTAAGCTCAGGCTGGTATTAGCGATACCGATCTTATACTTTTAAAAATATTATTTTATAAATTACCAGACATTTTATTAATTTTATTAATTTTATTAATTTTATTAATTTTATTAATTTTATTTTATTTATGTATTTATTTATTTTGTTATTTTAATTAATTAAAAAATTATTACTTTATATACATAATTGATGTAGATATATGAATAATTTCATAATTAATTACAGTTTCTGTCTTTTAATCCTGAAGTTGTAACTAAAGTAAAGTAATGTACTGTAGCACAAAATGGTATTTGAAACAAAGAATGAAATCCATGAAAATTAATGATAAATTATGAAGCACTACTTTAAGAATGAAAACTGTGTTGACAATTCACATATTTACAATCAGCCAGCGTTTCAACAGACAAGGTTTTAGACAAACACAACCTCAAATGTATCAAAAGTATCCATATGTTGAGCATGATGAGCTGGCATCGCAAGTATCGATATTTCAGTATTGATCTGCACATCACTCCAAAAAGACGACAAGGTGTAGCCTTACAGAATTGGGGATGAAGGAAACGCAACAAACCCACCCTTGACCCTTTCTCTTCCAATACATCCTGGATAAACAACTCCAAACCGCTACACTACAACATCATCTGGAGCACCTTCAGCTCATAACATACTTCACACTCACCGCTAAGCACTGGTCTGAGAGATGTTTCCTGAAATCTGATTGGACAAGCCAGCCAGGAAGCTACTACATTACCATGGAACATAAGATGTACACATGGCCCGGTGCCTCTTTTGGCCAGCAGAGAAGACCTTGCTAGCCCTGCTTTGCTGCACACCACTAGAAGAACTACTTTGGGTTCCCCCATCACGTTCCCCTCGTCCGCCAAGGCGGCAGACACATGCTTGTGTGTTTTAAGAGACAAAAGGCTTCAACATTAGCGGAAATCCATGCTAATTACGCGCCTTCATTAAGTCAGACCAGCTGTCAATGGCAGATAAACGACGAGCCCTTTCGATTTCTTCCAAAACCACGTCCTTCCATCCATAAAGTCTCCGCTGGACAAAGGCTCATGTCACAAAATCTTTGCCCGGCATCGCCTGGGTCAGCGCCTGAAAAGTTGCTTTGTTTTCCAGATAGAAATCAGCTTTTATCTCCGACTGGATCACCCACGACCTTTTCAACATGCACCGTCTGACGCGCTATTGATTTTGTCCCAGCAAAGTGACGGGAGCACGTCGGGGTCGTCCTTGGTCTGCATGGACAACTTTGGACAACAACGTGATTCTGAACGCAGTCTTCAACATCTCTTAATATTGTACGAGTGTTACTTCATGTCTGTAGGGCTCTAATAACGTTAAAAACATTATCTCTAATGTGTATGTCTCATTTACGCTCACAATGTCTACCATATTGGCTAATAGGAGTGGAAAGGGGCTTATAGGGGTGTTACCTCATGTCTGCAGGGCTCTAATAACATTAAAATCATTATCTCTGACTTATATGTCTCATTTCTTCTGACAATGTCTACTATATTGGATAATAGGAGTGTAAAGGTGCTTATAGGGGTGTTACTTCATGTCTGTAGGGCTCTAATAACATTAAAATCATTGTCTCTGACTTATAGGTCTCATTTCTTCTCACAATGTCTACTATATTGGGTAATAAGAGTGTAAAGGTGCCTATAGGGGTGTTACTTCACGTCTGCAGGGCTCTAATAACGTTAAAAAGCATTATCTCTAACTTACTGTATATGTCTCATTTCCTTCGACAATGTCTACTTTATTGGGTAATAGGAGTGTAAAGGTGCCTATAGGGGTGTTACTTCATGTGTGAAGGGCTCTAATAACATTAAAAAGCATTATCTCAGACTTATGTGTCTCATTTCCTCTGACAATGTCTACTATATTGGGTAATAGAAGTATGTATACTTGTGGTAACGATCAGAGGGCTGCCTGTAACTGTGAAAGCATATTCATAAGCCTTATGATATCATGATACATTTGACTTTGGATTGCTTTCCTGACGAATGAATGAATGAATAATGAATTCAAGGTGCAAATGTGAGCATACAACTATGGTATACTTACAACAGTACTCTTAGTGTGTATTGTTCATACAGCAACACATGATGTGTTTTTGATTTCTAAGTTGGGATTTGAGGTGATGCTAATTAATGGAGAACACTGTTATTGCTGGCTGCACAGTGTATAGTGGTCAGCGCGCAGGCCACACAGCTAGGAGACCTGAGTTCGATTCCACCCTCGGCCATCTCAGTGTGGAGTTTGCATGTTCTCCCCGTGCATGCGTGGGTTTTCTCCGGGTACTCCGGTTTCCTCCCACATTCCAAAAACATACTAGGTTAATTGGCGACTCCAAATTGTCCATAGGTATGAATGTGAGTGTGAATGGTTGTTTGTCTATATGTGCCCTATACGGGCCACCAGTCCAGGGTGGACCGCCTCTCGCCCGAAGACAGCTGGCATAGGCTCCAGCATCCCAGCGACCCTCGTGAGGATAAGCGGTCGAAACTGAATGAACGTTATTGCAGACAAAGAGCAGAAAATGCCAGCAGGAAATCATCAGATCGTCTGCAGAGACCCCTTTGCCGGTATTTTAAGGGGGATTTTTTGCTCCCTAAACACTTGACTTTATCTGACGTCAGATAAAAGGCCGATCGCAGGTAGGACTTTCTGCGGCTGCCACCGTGTAAAAATAAGATTTGCAGCTTTGACGAATGCCTCGGAGGCTTTATCGGGTTCACGCCAGCCCCCATCATTAATCATCATTTTAGGGCTGCACACTCGCAGAAGCCAAAGCCATCCTTCAGCGGCGCCCAGTCCAAAGAACAGCCCTATTCTCCTTTCCGTCTGTGCAGGATGAAATATTCCTCCATGAAAATGACCACATCAAGCTGGCTGGTTGCGGAGAGGCCACAATCCCAGGATTTGGTGGAATGTTGACGCCCAAACAAAAGGTCCTGTTCGCTCGCTCGTGAACGACGCGCCGCGCTGATGGATGGTTTCAGCGGCGACGTCGCTCACTTTGATTGACGGGGCCCGGCGCCTCCGGTCCACCTCTGGGCCGCTGGTGAAGGATGCCGCCTCAAAGTGCACGACAGTTCCGCATGCACGCCGCGTCCAGGAAGCAACGACGGCTCCGGTCTCCAAAGATCTTCTACTCGCAAAGATGTTTTATTTTGCACTGACACTGCATTTCAGTCATGCTAATAAAAATGTCTTCCAATGAGAGCACAGCGCCTCCAGAGGCCCAGAGCTTTAAAAAATAAGCAAATAAAAACATACCGCAGGGCAAGAGACAAACTTTTCATGGCTTTATGAATATTTCACACAGAAAAGTCAACTATACTTTTTATACTTGGAATATTCTAAACAAGCTTTAAGGCTCATTATCTTTCTGTTTATCATGTGGATTAACAATGATTTACCTTTTACTGGGCTGGACCCTCCTGTCTCCTCGCCTCCACGTGATCCGAGGCTTGGGCGATGCTTGAGGTTTGCACTCGATGGAAACGTCCTTACCAAGCGTGGCGATGACTCGCACAGGGTTGGGGATGAAGACGGGCGCTGACGCTGTGCAAACAAACAACTCTATTATTATATATACAGTATACAGTATATACAGTACATACTATGTAGTTACGCTCCTGATCAACATGCTAGGAGAAGTTTCCCTGTTGGATCTGAAGGAGGTTTATGAGAAGACTTTGCAAAAAGAAGAAAAACGTTATTCATTGGTCTCCTTTATTGGTCTACTTCTGACTCTTATGGACCATACTGCATCTTCCTCTCATCTACATCCAATGGAGGACATTTGGAGATGGATTTACAAAAATGGACATGAACCCCGGACCGTGAAGCCATCTTGAACACCTGGAGGAACATTCCCATAGCCTGCTGGAAACACTGGCATCAAGCCCAAAGCCATTCTCCACCTCATGAACAAGAATGGCACAGCTACTCTTCACCACTCCTTTTAATAGTTTTTATTAGAAAAAGTGCTGATCAGATGATGAATATTTGACTTTAATGCCGGTTTGCAATAAATCACTTATCCAAAATGTTTTGCTTTGAACCTCCATAAGTTGCGGAATGTACATTCTTGGAGATTACTGGACTCATTTGATGACATATTTGAAGTAGACATTTAATTATACGACATATGGATGCTTAGTTCAGATAGCTTGTTATTTTCATCATCAGAAATGAGATCAATAAAAGGACCAATGTTTCATGACTGTGAAGGCAGAATAAAACATGTCTGATGGAAGACAAGAAGAAGTGATAATGAGACTGCAGAGCAAATAAAAAGTCATAATTAGCAAGCAGCAGCTGCGTTACACATCAAGACCACAAGGCTTTGTCAGACAGGATTATTCAAATGCTGAGTGATGCCACGGACGTGACATCATCCGCCATGACAGTCCAAGCCCATTTGGACCTCTAGGCTGCCCCCTTTCCCTGCAACGCTGCAGCCTTCCGGGGGCCGGGTGGCGGATGCTACCTCCAGCTCAGTGGGGTTTTTCCTTTCACAAGAGTGGCGTCGCCCGCCCACCAGTCGCATCCTGCAGCCTCTCTGCAGAAATGGATTTGGGCCAAGATTCTACGGAGCGCTGGGAGGCAACCGCTGCCCCCGAGTCATCGCTCATCTGCGTGCCGTTATTAGCCGTGTAATCTGTCCTGATGCTGCTTGCTAGTGGAGCACATCGCAGGCTGACCCTGGGGACACATACTGGGACTGGGAAGGCCCAGTGCGAGGGAGCGTGGGGGGGGGGGGGGGGGGACTCATCGGCTGCAAAATACCTTCTTCAGCACATGCTGAACTTTGAAAGTTCTGAAGTTCTACCTTCTGGACAGTGTGACACATCTAATTTTAGTCCCCAATAGTCCAAATAATCCCACATACCTAGCCCACGTGGGCACCTCCTGACCTTACCAGTCCAGAATTCTTCGCCAACTATTACATCACCCAACTGCACAACATTATAAAACTACACATGGCGGAACTACACAACGTGATGGAAGTACACTAATTGAAGAAGACAACCCAATGAAACTACAAAACATGATGGGAGTACACAACATGATGGGAGGACACAACATGATGGGAGGACACAACATGATGGGAGGACACAACATGATGGAAGATAACACATGACGCAACCACACAAAATGATGGAACTACACAACATGATGGAAGTTAACACATGACGCAACCACACAACGTGATGGAAGTACACAACATGATGGAAGTACACAACATGATGGGAGGACACAACATGATGGAAGTACACAACATGGTGGAACTAAAGTAGTAGTAAAGTAGCAGGAGTGAGTGTACTTGGGTTTAGAATGAGGATTGTGTGCAGTAAAGTGACATTATTATGAATAAGTGAGAGGAGCGATGTCATGTATGATGTGATACATTTTGCTTGTAGGCAGGTAAGTGTGCTTGTACATTGTGGACTTTGACACTGTGGTTTATTTGGATGAAATGGTAATATACACAGTGGTGGTTATCATGAATAACTGGTGGGAGGAATGATTGCATTCATGGTGTTTGTGTCACATGCATGAGGGAGTGCATCTCGAAATATGTGGATGATTTGGAGTCATTCTGGATGAAATGGTAATATACACAGTGGTGGCTATCATGAATAACTGGTGGGAGGAATGAATTCTATACAGTAAGACAGCTATGCATGTGCATGTGCTCATGCATGAGTAACACTTCCTCGACCTTTTCCAGATGTATGTCTGGACATTTCCACGATGCAAAGTGGTGATTATCATGAATAACTGGTGGGAGGAGCCATCCCGTTGATTATGTAACATCTCCAGGTTGGGCGCTAGTGAGCGTGCTCAACTGCTCATGCATGAGCAACTGTGCCAGTACAAATAGTGCCCTCATCATACTAAAAACACATGTTTGACACGTACCTGCTTTGCACTTAGCAGTTAACATTTAGGAAGAAAACAACGGGAAAGGTTTTCCAAATGCCAGAAATTCCCCTTGAGAAAGGGCATGCCATGCTGACAGTAAATCAGAGTGTCCCTCAGGGGAAGGCAGAAGGGGATGGGTGTCCCAGCTGAGTCTCAGTATAGAAGATGACAAGGAGAAAAGGCTGCCTCTTGAGGGGGAAGAGCAGAGGATCCAGCCTTAGAGTCGCACGCGGACGCATGGTCTCGTGCTGGTGGACGTCCAAAAGCCACATCAGCTGATGCTTTTATGGCAAAACTCACAGAGTTAATGGACGCTTTGATCCCATCCAAGCTTTCTTTTAGCTTCCATTAGCGCTGATCTATACCTGCAAGTCAGCCTGGCAATAACATGTCTGCAATATAGCATGAGCTCATCAGGTAATGAGATATTAGGTTTGTGAGTAGAAGAAGAACCCAGTCAGCGGTGTGTTCAGGTCATCTGCCGTTTGTATCATAAAACGATGGTTCATACCTAAAATCTTGAGCTCAGCGTTGGAGTAAACGGCGCCGTATTTGTTTTCGGCCATGCACTGGTACATTCCCGAGTCCACAGGCTGCAGCTTGTGAATGGTCAGCTCGCCGTTCAGTATCTCTACTCGACCCTGCAACACACCACAGTGGACGCGGTGCTTATGGTGTTGATGATGATGATGGTGGTTTTCAGCACATGAAGGAAGGTTAAGACGCTCATACCTGCGATGTCAAGGGCACGCCATTGCGCAACCAGCGATAGGTGGGGCGGGGCCTCCCTGTGGCCTTGCACTCCCACTGCAGCTTCTCCCCGCTGTCCATGTGCGTGTCGTTAATCATCCTCACCCACTGGGGGAGCGCTGGACACAAAGCAGCACAACACTCTAACACCCATGCACCTTCACGTGCTGCATGCCTGCTGCAAGGCTGCACCTCTCATCATCACCTACTGTACATTATCATTACTATCATACATTCTCATTATTATCATACATTATCATTATCATACAATATAATTATTATCATTCACTGTCATTATTATCATACATTATCAATATCATACAATATAATTATCATACACTATCATTATCATCATACACTATCATTATTATCATTATCAAATGCATTATCATTATTGTCAGTATTACATACATTGTCATTATTATTCATTCATTTTCTACCGCTTATCCTCACAAGGGTTGTGGGCGTGCTGGAGCCTATCCCAGCTGTCTTCGGGCGAGAGGCGGGGTACACCCTGGACTGGTCACCAGCCAATCACAGGGCACATATAGACAAACAACCATTCACACTCACATTCATACCTATGGACAATTTGGAGTCACCAATTAACCTAGCATGTTTTTGGAATGTGGGAGGAAACCAGAATACCCGGATAAAACCCATGCATGCACTGGGAGAACATGCAAAGGGTGGAATCGAACTCGGGTCTCTTAGCTGTGTGGCCTGCTCGCTAACCCCTTGGTCGCTGTGCAGCCCTGTCATTATTATTATCCTTACAATTAGGAGTGGCCAATGAAGCTAACATGCATGTTTTTAGAATGGGGGAGGGTGAATGTAACTGGAAAAAAAACACGCATGCACGGAGAGAACATGTATACTCCACACAGAGATGCCAAGCGGAGAATCCAAACCAGGTCTTCCCCATCTCCTGACTGTGTGGCTCAAATGCGAACCACTCGCCACCATGTAACCATACACATTATTTTCATTATCACATACGTATATATTATCATTATTATCTTTAACACATCATTATCACACACTAGCATTATCAGACACTATCATTATTATCATTATCTACACAAGATGGAACAAGACAACATGTTAGCTCTATATCCAGTTTCTCATGCAGCTAGCAAGCTGTGAGTGTTCCCGCCATGATGATTGCAGGTGCTGCGAATGGTTAGCGTGCAGGCCACGCAGTTCGATTTCCACTCAGGCATGTTTGCATGTTCTCCCCGTGTGTGGGTTTTCACCTGGTACTCGGGTTTCCTCCCACATTCCAAAAACATGAATGGCGACCAGTCCAGGGTGTACCCTGCCTCTCGCCCAAAGACAGCTGGGATAGACTCCAGCATATGGATGGATGAATGCAGGTGGGATGTGACAAACATCCTCTTTCTTCCTCTCCCTCTTCAGGGTTCTATTGTGGTACTATGAGATTAGAAGATTTACAAGGGAATATTAATCAGGCACCATGTTCCTTTTAAACAACTATTTTAATCCTTCAAGGCCCTTTTCCTTGGTTGTGAGTTATGTTAATAAGGCAAAGGAGGACGTTGGGCTGTGGAAATGAAAGGAATGCAAATGAATGGAAAGAATGAAATGTCATTACCAAGCCAACCTGGTTAATCACTACATTTGCCTTCTGCTCCGTATAGACGTCATTGTGATTTCTTTTACTTCCACGGCCATTTGATTGTTTGCATTGTGCTGTCATGTGACGGTCGCCCTCACCGTGATGCCTACAACCATCAGCTGACCTCCACGAGGTGACCTAACGTCATCAAGCGAGGCTGCCGCTTTGTCAGTGGAAGCGTGTCCCGCCAGGCTGCAGCGCTGCATGAAGTTGGCCTTGCACATTCATTGTGCACGGCAGAGTGCAAGAGGGCTGATTTCTTTACTTTTGCATCCAATTGAAAGTGCTTATTGGTGCATTTTCCCAGCAAAAGTTCAACCGCAATGTAAGCTCCGCATCCTAAATGAGATTTTGCAGTGAATAATACCCCTGGATTGTTGGGTTTGTCATTTTAAAGTCATTTTACCCAGGAAAGGCTACCGTGCATAACATAATGGCTCATGACATCAGAGATATTTCTATGTATACTGATGTATGGTACGTTCAAAGCAGACCTATTATACTCATTTTCAGGCTTTTGTATAGAGTTATGGACTCCTATAGAGCAGCTACACACCATAACCTGCACAGAAAGCTTTCTAGATTTTCCAGACTCAAGCGTTTTTTCCTTGGGTTTCCTGCCTCCCGCCGAAACGGTCTGTGTAATTTACTCCCTCCCGGCCCTCTTCCAGGCATGCCTTCCGCCAAGCCGACTATGCTGTGATTGGTCACACTCGCCGTATGCGTACTCCATAATGCGACACACATTTTTGTCCAATTAATTACATGAAATAAACACATTGGTGCTTACAGTTTGCTCTTCTGACTCTTCAACATGACCAATGTTGACAAACATTTCCCGGGAGCCATTGCCCGACATTCTAACACGGTGAACAGAGGGAAGCGGGGGGGGGGGGGGGGTGCTGGGCATGCCCATATCAGGACGTCAACAAAAAGAAGAAGAGCATAGTATGTCCCCTTTCAAGGTTGGCTTTGGGATTTATGACAGGGTTGACCCTGGAACAGATGAATTCAGTTTTATCATTTTTGGAAATGCGCAGTCACTTCGACTCCTTCTTGAATATGATATGTACTGTCCTTTACGAGTACTTTTAAATTGCCAAATGTCCAGAAAAGGACAAACTGTACAATAGGATGGATGTGATGCAGATTCTGTATCATCCTTCCTCCTTTCATTTCCCGAGGAATACAAAAAAAACACCTGCTGTGGTTGTTTTCTTATCTGTAATGATACCTCTATTTGGAATTGCAGTTTCTTAAGCTTGGCTTGTTCCTGAGTCGATCATTCATGAGGACCACAAAAAGACTCACTGTAGACCTGCAGATGTCCTTTGAAAGCCGCTCCTCCCCTGGGATTCTCCGCTTTGCACTCATAAGTCCCCGAGTCCTCCAGCTGGATGTTGGGGATCTCCAGAACCGCCTGGGACTTGCGAAGTCTCGCCTTTTTAGGGATGTTGCCATTGAGCTTTCGCCAGGTGATGGTTGGGACAGGACTGTCGGGAAAACCACAATAGAATCAGACAGCAGTGGGGACAAGGTGTGGCTCCCAACCACGCCAGTGACAGCACGGCATGAAGCACAGCTTGCTCATGCATGCTTGAAAAGGCGCCACACGTAGCCTCACGTTTGCACTTTGATCAAACAAGCCTTTCTTTCAGCGGACGCTGGGAATATCGCTTTTGGCATCCAATCATCTGTAAAAGTACGTTTTATATTCTTTATGTTGGCTTTCTATAGCATCCACAGTCATGACAAGGACAGCCTTTTCATCAGTTGACTTTCACATCACTTTTCTATTCTCACAACAGTAGAAGGAAATAAAACAATTTTGTATCCATTAACGCTTACTTTGGAAGGCCCGAGCCACGCAAAAGGCTTGCCAGAGACCTCCGTGGCGTCGCAGCAGCCTCTCAGAGTATGTGCCCGAATACAGAGCACCTTGCTGGGCCACAGCAGGTGGCTCCTCCCCCCTCTATACTCTGGTTCTCCTGGTAGTAGAACCAGGATGAGTCATGGCATGACTCATCCGAATGAATCTCAAATCCTAATTCTTCCAGTCCTTTTTACCTCCAGGTGTATACTAATTACCCTAACATTAACTTTTCTAATAAGTCGCTATTGGTTATTGGTATTATGTGAGCGTTGAGAAGCATAAAGATATGGGTCTGAAAAAAGGATATGGTGCATGTCTCGTGTAAATGATGGATGTTTTCCACCAACGGTTGGTGCACCTTCACATTTCCTGCTCTCACCAAGCCTTCACATGGCGTTGTCGTACAACAGTGTGAGTGACACGGCGCTTAGCGAGCGACTCTGCACTCATCCATCATGTGCACGTCGGAAGGGGTGGGGTGTGAGTAAAGCAAGATGGATGACACGGCTGGAATCTAAACTTATTAGCAAAGTGTGACAGGTTTTTGTTGCGTATCTTGGAAAGCCCCACAGATAACAGGATGTCCGATGTGAACTTTCTGTCATTGATTTCTTTTCCCAGGTTGGTTTTTGTGAAATAAAACAAGTTAAGGTTAGCTCAAGTTAGCTCAAAATAAATGATGGATGGACTGTGACATGATGTCATCATGAATAATTAGCACTTCCAACAACGTGAAAGATCCGGTGTCATGATTGGGCTCAATGATTGATATGAGGACTTCCTCTCGTCTGCTCTGATACCACCTCCATCTCCGCATGAAGTAGCACCTAGCAGGAAATGCTTTTGTGAAAGTCATCAAGTGACGGGATCAGCTGCTGTTGCGTCTTTCCTGATGGAAGTGCTGTCCCACTGTGGCGATATCCGAGCGCCAACTCACCGTAATCACAGCAACTGATTGCAATCTAGGTAAACAGTGACAAGGTTTTTTGGGGCCATTTCTTTTAGATTAGAGACATTTAGTGACAGCCAGACATAAATTATTCATGCTGACTAATTATAAACATCATGGAGTGTGCCATGAAAGATAATTGGTGCAAAAAGCAAACCACTTTGCACTGAAGACAACTGGCAGGCAGTGTTTGTTTAGATGTTGTACAAATCAACAACAAATCGCTCCTTCATATAGAACTACGTACATTACCACAAAATAGGAGGGAAGAAAATCACTCTAAAGTTTTGGGCACTTACAAACTTCTTTGGCTCCATTTTGGCTTATTTTGCAGCCGTGATCAATAACTTGAGAGGAGAAACACTGAGATTTGAGTGCTAACTTTAGTAAGTGTGCTAACGTTAGTAATTGTGGGAACATTAGTAAATGTGCTAGCATTAGTAAGGCTGCTAATATCAGTAATTGTGCTAACATTGATGAGTGTACTAACATTAGTAAGTATGTGTGCTAACTTTACTGAGCGAGCTAAGGTTACTAATTCTGCTAACATTAATTAACATTAAGCGTGCTAACATTAATAAATGTGCTAACATTAGTCAACAAGTGTGCTTATTTTAGTAATTATGCTAACATTAGTAAGTGTGCCAACATTAATAAGTATATCTAATAACTTTACTAATTGTGTTATTAGTAAGTGTGCTAATATTAGCAAGGGTGCTAACATTAGTAATTGTGCTAACATTACTAAGTGTGCTAACTTTAGTAATTATGCTAACTTTACTAATTGTGTTAACATTAGTAAGTGTGCTAATATTAGCAAGGGTGCTAACATTAATAATAGTGCTAACATTAATAGTTGTGCTAACTTTAGTAATTATGCTAACATTAGTAAGTGTGCCAACATTACTAAGTGTGCTAACTTTAGTAAGTGTGCTAACATTAGTAATTATGCTAACGTTAGTAGGTGTGCTCACAATCGTAAGTGAGTGTGCAAAGATTATTACGTGTGCAAACATTAGCAAGTGTGCTATGTTAATAAGCACGCTAAAATCAGCAAGCGCGCTAACATCAGCAAGCGCGCTAACATCAGCAAGCGCGCTAACATTAGTAAGTGTGCCAACATTACTAAGTGTGCTAACTTTAGTAAGTGTGCTAACATTAGTAATTATGCTAACGTTAGTAGGTGTGCTCACAATCGTAAGTGAGTGTGCAAAGATTATTAAGTGTGCTAACATTAGCAAGTGTGCTATGTTAATAAGTGTGCTAAAATCAGCAAACGCGCTAACATCAGCAAGCGCGCTAACATCAGCAAGCGCGCTAACATCAGCAAGCGCGCTAACATCAGCAAGTGTGTAGTCAGTGCTTTGGGTCTGGATGGACTTTCCCTGCTGCATATTTACTCTTCCAAAGTAATGTTGCGTGTGTCCTGCTGCTGCATCCATGCATACCAGCAATGCGAACATGAAACAAACTCTCAATTATTATACATCCCTCAGGCCGGACCCCCACACTCTTCCTCGTGATGACGATGATGTTCACACGCCGCCTGAAGGATTGATGTGATGTGAAGATGAGCAATATGTTCTTGTTGTTGACTTACTTCCCCAGCGCGAAGCACTCCAGTCTGACGGTGACACCTCTGGCAGCCAGCACGGATGTCGGGAAGTGCACCTCAATTTTGGGCTCGTATTCACCCATGACCCCTGAGAAAGGTTAGCAAAGAGGAAGTGCGGGATTACGGATATTGCTTTCTTTTCTTATTAGGCTGCAGAAGCGCAATGAGAGACGCTTCGAATACGCTCAACCTTTCATCCTGTTAGGATAACAAAACATTACACTCAGGACCAACTCCACTTTTATTGCCATGACTTTTAGGGACCTGCTGAGGCAGGCGTTGATTTCCTCGTCTTGCAGGGAAGGGGGAGGAGAAGCAGGAGGAAGTGACTGAAGTTTCATTCTACTCACTTCCAAACTTTGAAGAGTGGATGTGTGAACACATGCATACTTCAACTTTCCTGTCAACTTTAGCAGCAGATCCCATACTGGCCCATACTGGTGGGGCCTGGACTTCAAACACAAGTCCAGTACATGAACAGATGCTTCCAGTATGTGCTCACACATTGACACATTTTCCATGTCTGCAATGTCCTTGCATGATTTAGGGCTGTTTGCAGGAGGCTCACTTCATGTCGACCGAGTTAGCGATGTCAAATGGCGGCAAAGGAGCACGCCATTAAGATGATGTACGAACACCCCCACAATACATGCGAGCATCACCGATTCACTCCACAACCTGGCGGTGCCCTGCACGCAGCGATAAGGCGCCATCAGTCGTGCTAAGTGGCGCAGTGACTAACAACCCTCCTTGACGCGCACCAGAGGACGCCGATATACCTTTTTTTAATTCCTCTGCTACATTCAGGGCGACATTTATACCCACTAGCCGCCACGTCATGTCCAACTCAGGGTGAAAAATACCTGGGATATAATTACCATCATCTGTCTTACTAAAGCTTATGAATATTCTACAAACATTATTCTTTACATGTCAAATACGGTAGATGGAATTTTACCAAATACACGGTTCAAACGCTCTCTGAAGTGAGAGCATCTGTACTTTTTAATGATGTATGTGTCATTACAGTAATCATTGGTACTGCGTCACAGCAGCGCCAGGAAGACAAGGCAAAGTAGAGTGGGGTTTGTGTTCGGAGCAGCTGGATGAAGAGGGACAGAGAAGGGTATTTTATTGTTTGTGTTTTGCTGTATTTTAGTTTCCATTTACGATTTTTAGGTAGCAGTAATCCAAAACAGCCTCCACATGTTTAAAGCACGTACCCCAGATGGTACAACACATCAGATTGGACACATCAGTCCAGTCCAGACTGTTAAATTATATAGAATGCGTACAGTAGATGAACCCAAAGTGGCCCATGAATGAGTGAGCCCACCCTGGTGTAGCCTGGTGGTTGGAGGTGGGATGCAAGCTGACAATCAATGGCGTCCAGCGGCGTGTAATGGAGCCCAGATGCTTGTTTTGATTAAGAGCCTTGGCTCAGGCTGACAACACACACACACACATACAGGTTTGGGCCATGCACTGTGTAATCACATTGAGCGAGGCACAGATTGTGGCGTCTGATTGGTCGGTGCACGTGAGAGAGGCCTCCGACACGTGGGGCGTCTGCTGTGAGGCGTGCCAAAGTCATTTTCGGCACTTTAGAGGCGCCACACACAATATGGCAGGCTGCACCAAGCACGCCCTGGCAGGATCCAGCCTGATTGTTTCGTGTTGGAGGCAGAAAGGAGAGGAAAATGACAACACCTGCACAACCCCAGGAGACCCAACACCAGAGGAGTTTTATCTTGTCCCATTTGCAACAGAATGCTGGACTTCTTCTTTCACATGTCGCATTTGTACCCCACCAAATGGATAATAAATTCATAGTCACATATTCTCTGTATCCTAGGCAGTGGTTAAGGATGTATTGCAAAAACAGCAATCAGAGATGCTCTATATGTTTTTAAGGACCTTGCTGGTCAAAGATCCTCTCCATATGACAACATGGTGCTGTTGCTTTTGATAGCAGGCATGAAAGAGGCGATACGGAGGCAGACTCCCACATGAAACCACAAGCTGCTGTTTGCTGACAACATTTAAGGCCCCCCCCCGGAGTCGTGTCTTACCGTCTGTCTTGAGGGTGAGCGGCGTGGGCGGGCTGAGGACGCGGGCATTGGTGGCGGTGTTCTTGACCAGGCAGATGTAGCTGCCCACGTCAGAGGGCTGAACCTTAGAGATGTACAGGTTGCCCGTCACCTGCGAGACGAAGCGACGACTGTCCTCAGCCACAAAGGACGGGAACTCGTTGAACACCCAACCGTAGATGATCTCTGCAGACAGACAGAACATTAGGTACAGCGTGATGCTGGGATGCCAGATAGTCACATGACTCAATGTACTTTTATTCTCTCATTATGTGGCAAAGACATTCCACAGCCTTGGACTGGAAGTAAATGACTCAAGTAAATGTTCCAGCGCACATAAAGACGCTACTAGAAGACAATAACACTTGAAGGAAGTCATCAGTGGACTGTTCATCAGCCTCCAATCAGCCAGCGTGGTTTCAACAGAGACAGAATATCCTAAATAACGTCAAATAAGAAGCTAGAATTTCATTTGGATCATGTTTACTGAAATAAGTATTTCATCCCCTGCTGAGCAGAGCAATTATGTGTATGAGTCTGTCACTTTTAAAAAAGCACTTCTCATCTCAACTCCGGATGAGGACAAAAGACACACCGCCACCAAGGGAAAGACCAAAGAGCTGAGCCTGGCAGGCTCATGCAGGACTTCACCTGGTGGGTTTAGGATGATTGGGAAAAAGGCTGAGGGAGCAGCACCGTGACAACAAGGTGCGTGATGATGTCAAGGGAGTCGGGAGCACAAAGTCCGCTAGAAAATCATCAGTAAGAGACTTTGCCTGCAATAGATTGAGATCCCGCAGTGCCCACAAGAAGATGATCTCACAAGGCTTCTCAATCAGAATAAAAAAAATTCTTGTGATGATAAAGAAATAATTGAATGGTACAATGGAAGTGAACTGGATCAACCTCCGTATTGTGTCATGCATGGCAGCAAGTGCTTTGTCTCTGTGTCGGGTGTAGGCGGGGTCTGTTAGCATACACACACAGCAGTGCAGCAAAGGAACCCTTGTGAGGAGCGATGCAAGGTCATGCAGTGGAAATTAGGAGGGAAAAAAGAAAATGACAAAAAGCAAATGCGGCCTTGTGTCGTGCCGGAACCTCTGACATGAAAAAACACCTGGATGGCCTGATGTGGTCACATGACCACAAAATGGAGCTCTCTCATGCGTCACAAGACTCAGCGGCTTATTTATCGACTAACGTTTTGTCTGTAGGTGCTACCTCGTCCATCAGCAGGCGATGGAATACATATTTCCCCACTCTATGAATGCTGGGAAACTCTTGGGAGGCTAGAGTTTCATACTTGTAGTGGAACATCACCCAAGGAGGGAAGCACAGGTGTTTGTTTTGTCCTATAAGGCTTTGCATGGGAAATGATGAGTAGAGAATGATGAGGGATGATGGAAGAAGTGGCTAATGAAATGGATCAACATCCAAGAGAGCCTCCTCCTCTCTATGAAGGCATCCATCATCACGTGCAAGCAGAAGAGAAGGCACAGAGATTTCCCAGCCTAACAATATTTGCATGTGTTATCCGTCAACGCAGAGTAGGCCGGGAGTCATCGTGTCCCTTCAAAGTAAAACTATTAAAAAGGAATCAAAAAGTGCAGCGTCGGCGCCGATCACATCTCAAACACTTGAACTCCATTCAGTGGTGAAGCTTAACGAGGTGGCATTATGGTTTCATCTACTAAGAAGACTATTTGATAAGGCCAGAGAAGGATTAGCACGCACACACACATGCACGCACACACACACACACATACACACACATGCACACACACTTGTGCACACTTGCGTCTTTGTGCTTTGCGAGTAAATCCTGCTGCCACTGAGTGAAGTCAAAGCGTTGTCGCCGCCATAACGGAAGGTCATTGGCCACCTTGCTGATCAATATCTGTGCCAACACGACACAGCACTTTTTATGCAGACTCAGTGGGACACTTCATTAGGTACACCTGCCTGTTCCTAATACTGTGACTGTGTAAACTTATATTTAGCGACATACTGATCAGACAGCTGACAAAAACATGCATGACCATGAATCCTTCCGCCACAGTGAGACTATGGCATGATGGTTTAGTTTTGGTTGGCCAGGAATCAAATCTTCAAGAAGCAGTAAAATCACACAAATGACTAAGGAGCACACTAAATCTCCACATTTACTACTACTACATTTACTACTACGAGGATTACTACTAATCCTAGCAACCCCCAAACACACATTTGCAACTCTGCATTCTGCACCAGTCAGTACTGATTAGCTTGAGAGGTTGTTGTGGTGGATGACGTGTGTGAGGCTAACACCATCACATCCTTCCAATAAAAGCTTCCACAAGTGGGAATTTGAGCCTCATCAGCCACCTGAAGCACCGGCACCACGACGTTTGAAAACTGCAAAATGCTTGCCTGAGACCTGTGTGGCATCACAGCGGCTCCTCGGAGCATGTGCCCGAATACAGTGTACCTTGCTGAGCCACAGCAGGTCCTCTATACACTGTGATTGAACGAGTTGAAAGGAACATATTCATTTTTCTAAGAACGTGAACTGAATGCAACGTATTTGTAAATAAAGAACTTGAGCGTGAATTGACTCACATTATGTGAGGACCAGGACCATTGGTCCAGTCCAGTCCAGATATCTGCACTACTGCTTCAACAGCATATCATTGTCACTGTCGGCATTCTACCAGTGGGCGGCGCAACCACATGAAGTACTGGACTTGCGTCATGCTGCTTCACCCACCAAGCATTGGGCACACTCAATCCAATGGCAACGCCGGCCTTGTGCCGTCAGTCAAATGGCGAGTGAAGATGAACACGCTTATGATTGTTTACGGGAAATGTAGACATCGTCTCCTTAGATTCCGGCAGTAAAATGTAACTTTTTTTGTGCAAATCACGTCCACATGCGCTGAAGAAACAAGTTCGAAAAGGTATTTGTAGAGGCAAACCTGGAGAATGAGGAGGTGGCGTGCACATCAGCACAACGCCTTGGCCTTCACGCACCGACACGCCGCCTCTGGTCTTCCCGCTGAACGCTCCGATATCTGCAACACAACAGGAAAGCACACTGATGCTGATGTGTCTTGGACTTGTGGTCACATGGTCCGACTGCGTTCAAACACACAAAGCCTTAGGACCAGGGTGTCCAAAGTCCAGCCCCGGGGCTGTTTGTGATTAGCTGTTGATAAAGACAATGTGAAGAATGGTAAAACACTTTCTGTATGCATGTCTTGGCACTTTAAGGTGTGGGAATAAAGATCGTCTTCTCTCGCTGGTGATTGGACAAAATGCAACGTTTGCCATCTTGCTGTTTGGACCTTCATTTGCTGTCTGTCTCCAATCACTTGATCCTGGAATGGGACCGCTAACAACCATCTGTTGATTGACAAGCGGCTGCCAAGCATCTCATGAATCTGGGCGTGGTGCTCAACATGGCTCCAAGGCGCTAGCTAGGTAGCAATGAAAGGCTTAGCTCGTCAATACAATAACGGCATATTTTCATGGCTGAACTGGAGCCGCCACACCAGACATGCTGGTCCACATTGAAGGCTCATTGCATGGAAGCATTTCCCAGGTAGGATAGTGACGCGTGATATGAGGTCATTGTCACGCATTCTCAGGAACATCTGAATTTCCTGTTTGCAACGCGTCTTTCAGCCCCGCAGTGGCCTGATTGGAAGATCCAACGTGAATATACACCACCTCATTAACTATATTATTCCTATTATTTGATATCATATAATCCATCCTGTCATTCCATCAGTACTACTACCAATAGTTACCATCATTATCACTGTGGCGACTCAGTAATCAGGAAAAAGTCGAAAGAAACAAACAATTAATTATCACTTACAACTTATAACTATTCCAACAGAAAGTTTTTATTTCTCTTCAGCATTGGTCTGAATAATAAGAAGAACAGTCAGAATTGTATTCATAAAAATAAATAAAAAAGAAAAAAAGGCTGAAGCCTGGTTGCATATTATTATAATTATGTTTCAAAATTAATATTCATATTGTAATTATAATCAGATGAATTTGTAGTTCATTCATTCATTAATTTTCTACCGCTTATCCACTCGAGGGTCGCGGGGTTGCTGGAGCCTATCCCAGCTGTCTTCGGGCGAGAGGCAGGGTACACCCTGGACTGGTGGTTTGTCTCACATATAGACAAACAACCATTCACACTCACATTCATACCTATGGACAATTTGGAGTCACCAATTAACCTATTATGTTTTTGGAACGTGGGAGGAAACCGGAGTACCTGGAGAAAACACACGCATGCACGGAGAGAACATGCAATCTCCACACAGAGATGACAATTTGTAGTCATTTCTATAATAAAAGCCATTTTTCTACAGAAAATATCTCATACCACCTGTAATTGATAAATACTTGACAATAAATGTCAAATGTTATAATGCCACATGTTGATGTTTTATGTGTCACTAATAGTGTTTTTTTTAACTCAAGCATTGGGGTATCACACTCTGTTCAGGGGTCATTGAATGCACCATGAAAAAGACTCCCATTCCATTCGTTGATGGATCATCTCCCATGACCAGTGATGCAGTGGTTAGTAGTAATATCTTTCATGTATGAAGTGTGTAGATACGTGTATGTGACATATTTATTAGGGATTAAACCTGGATTGTGTGGCGAGTACACTATCTAATCTATTGAAAACAGTGACTATTTTACAAATGATGCTATAAAAAGGTAGCAGAACGTCAACATCAAGCTAGCAGGAGGGTTAGGGTTGGGGGGGCAGAGCCGTGTGTCAAAACCAGACATTTCTATTGGCGCATCAAGTACTTGTGGAGGTTTGCGATTGGGGATTTCCTGTATTCCAGGAGTGTTTCTGATGCCAAAAAGAAGAGTGTGGTGCATTCCACATTGAATGATTCCAATGGAAAGGAATAAAAAGCGCAGCAAAGCGTGCTTGAGTCGCTCCACGGTGAGACATTGATGTATTATGTAGACGAAGGCTGAGGATCAAGAGAAAACCCCCTCTGACGTTCCTTATAAGCTCATCAATATGCATGACCTTTTAATAATGCAGCAACGACGGCGCAGTCATTAAGGCGTCAACATATGTCTTTATGAATGTTTGAACGGCTGTGATGCAACCTGCAGCAAGCAGGTGCTCCATGCTAATTACCCATTCCGGCCTCAGCAGGAATCCAATCAGGAAGACTCGGGAGGGCATTGTTTTGGTTGGCTCCCATCAAAGACTTTCTTCATTGATTACCAATAGTTGCTGCACACCTGAGATGTGGAGGGAGAAGCTGGGGTTCAAGTCAAAGAAAAAGTGAGGATGATCTTCACTGAAGATTCCTCCTCACTAACTTTCAAATCCTTCCCTGAGCAACACGGCGGCCACTCGGCCAGCCTTCACCTGACGCAGCAAAATTCGGCCAGCCACCCATCCTTACCCACCCCTGCTCACCCTAACCCACCATAACCCACATTTACCCACCCTTGCCCAACATAACACACACTTACCCACCCTTACCCAGCATAACTCACACTTACCCAGCATAACCTACACTTACCCACCCTTACCCAGCATAACCCACACTTACCCACTCTTACCCAGCATAACCCACATTTACCCACCCTTACCCAGCATAACCCACACTTACCCACCCTTACCCAGCATAACCCACACTTACCCACCCTTACCCAACATAACTCACACTCACCCACGCTCACCCAGCATAACCCACACTTACCCACCCTCACCCAGTATAACCTACACTTACCCACCCTTACCCAGCATAACCCACACTTACCCACCCTCACCCAGCATAACTCACACTTACCCACCCTCACCCAGTATAACCTACACTTACCCACCCTTACCCAGCATAACCCACACTTACCCACCCTCACCCAGCATAACCCACATTCACCCACCCTTAACCAGCATAACCCACTGTTACCCACCATAATCTTCTCTTACCCAGCATAACCCACCCTTACCCACCACAAACCATCCTTTCCCACCCTTTCCCACCGTAACCCACCCTTAGCCATCATAACCCAGCAGTCTCAACGGGTCATGCACGACATCGCCTGCAGCCACAATTCCACTTCAGCCACTCTTTGAAAATAGACTTCCTACTCCTGCAAACAACCTTGGAACCTGAAAACAACTTCTTTCATCTCCATTAGCTGACGTAAATATGAATAATACGCTCCACTGTAACATTTTTATATTGGTGGCCAACACACTGACAATAAATACACACAAAATACAACATCACCCTATGGGAAAAAAATGGAGGTGCACAATGATCATGAGGCCAAAACGAGGGAATTATGACATAATTCCCATGAATCCCATTACATTAAAAATACCTCAGATAACCAATAATAACACTCCAATGAGGAGCACACATGAACACACGTCTTTTTCTATTCTGTGTGTTGTAAAGATATAAAAACAGGTAAAAAAAAGGCAGCTAATGAATGCATCTCATGGGACACACCCATTGGGCCTGGAAAGGCGGCTATTCTTAGAGCTCCACAAAGCTCCAGCAAGGTTTTCTATCCATGCCGTGAGCATGTAGTAACAGCTACATTGATGATAGCACGTCATACTAGTAATATTTAGTATAACATACTGTACTTCCTGGGTGCATTGATGTCCCATAGCAACATAGAAAGGAACGCTACACCGAGCCTTCAAAACAAAAGCTCCAATATGTAGCGTTAGCTTTGGCTAGTGGCCTGAGTGCCAGTGTGTTCTGAAGCTAGTCACTGTGGCAAGGCGAGGTGTCACTACACCAGTAAGGTAGTTCTTGGGCGTATCAATATTCATAAGAATAACAACAATGTGCCTCATATGCTGCTCGAACAATGGACAAGGAGCCGAGTTGGAGGTGGAATAGGTGTGTCCCTGATGTGCATTCTTAGCTGCATCTTTTTATCTGTTTTTATATTTTTAGAAGACACAAAAAAAAGAAGGACATGTGTTCATGTCTCATATAAGAATGGTGGATGATGGGTACAATAAAATAAAAACGTGCACTTTTCTTTGAAAGGTTTGCCTCCCATGCGTTAGAAAAGAGGACACGTTGTGTTCACTTCCAAGTACTCTTCAACCACTTTGGGAATGCAAAGTTGCCCTGCAGGAAAAAGAGCTTTTTAAGAAAAGACCTCCCTTCCCTTTTTCCCCCTCTGCGCATGTAGTTTGAGGCTAATTGAGCCATTTGTTTCCTGGGTCAGTCCTGCACAACACGCCAGACTGTGAACTTTCCCGCCACAGCTCACTGGGGTCCCGGTAGGATTGCCAATGAGGCCATTATGGTCATTGCTCGTAAAAACCAACAGTGCACTTTCCTGGCTTTGTGCTGCCTCAGCCTGTGATCTTGTTCTGCAGGCAGGCACGCACATTACTGGGGGCTTGCGGCGGCTTGTTTTGCTCTCATTCAGCATGCAGACGTGGCCGTGGAGGACACATCCTATGTTAACTCTGCGAGTGGACTCGCTCTGATGAAGCCAGGGGGAGCAGAAATGTCTGAAGCTTTGCTCTTTGTCTCCGACACAAAGAAGCTAACGAAGCAAATCCCATTCCTCCCTTCCATCTTTTTACACACCAGTCCATAAATCAATCGCATCTTTCTTCTTCTCCTGCATCTTCATACTACCACATTGTCTGCTCAGTCAAAGCTATACCATTTTTTACTGCAATGTTGATGTCAGAAAACAAAATACTCATTACTCACTTCATTCTTTTTGGTCTGACTAAATACACTCGTACTGGAAATTGCAAACAGTGCTCCGGACAGGGGAGTCCCCCAATTGCAGTCGTAACTGTAACAGGACAATGAGTTTTCAATTCCCAGCTGGCTTTGGAAGACTTTGAAGAGTGTTGAGAAAACAAACACAATACCTCTGGTCATCCATGGTTGACATGCAGAGTGCCCAATGACTGCATGGACACGGACTAAACACAACAACAATCACACTTAGACCATGCACCAAAGCAGGAATTTAAAACAAACACCAGTTTCCCTCTAAGGCAGGGTCTCAAGGGGGCTAGGGTCGGTTTTTACTGGTTTTTACACATCCTAAAAATATAAATGATCGAAAACTAAAAAAACAATTACTAATTATTATTGAGATTATTTTACAAGAATAAAGTCACAATACTCAAAGAAAAAGCTGTGTTCTAAAGAGAAAAGGGTGTCATTTGCAGAGAATGACTTAAGCTACGTTCACACCGATGCCGAATCGATGGCGAATTAAATCGGCGAGCAAAGCGGCGGCAAAGCGTAACAAAGCTTAATGAAAGCGTAAAGAGTAATACAGCGTAAGAAAGGTTTGAGCAATTCGGGACATTCGGCAAGAGCGCCAAAAATGTTTAAACTGTTTAAAAATTTGAGGCGATCTGTCACGAATTGCGTAAAGCAGGGAGAGCGTATTAAAGCTTATCAAAGCGTCACAAAGCTTATCAGAGTTTTGCTCAAAGCGTAGGAAAGCTTAACAGAGCTTGGTTCAAAGGATCAATGGATCTGCTGCATCTTTATATATTGTAGCGTCGTTGCCGACGCTATGGAAATTACACGACTGCGATCGCTGACAAGCTTTTTATTGCACAACAACAATACTGGCTACTGTCGGCCGTAACCACGCCGTTGCAACCACCGCCAGCAACACAACAGTACTTCCTCCACCAGACACGCCCCCATCCCCTGGTGCATTCACAGTCACCCGGAACAGTCGGACACCCAAGAGCACAACGTCAACATGAAAACGTCAGGGTCACTACAATATGCTCTGGATCAGAGGCGGGATGCAGTCGGGATCTCGAAATTTTCCATTGCGTAACAGAGCTTAGGAGATCGTGAGATTTTTTGAAAAATGTGAACGTAGCATAAGTCATTTTATGAGGTTAAGATTGACGAAAATAACACAATGGACTCTATTTTCATAGACCACCTGCCCTGCGCTGAACCTGCGCCCAATGACTGCCTGACCAGAGACTGATAGGCTGACCAATGGCAATGGTGTTGTGTTGTCATGGTGTGTGAAAGCTTAGCAGCCGAGTTTACTTACATGCAAACTGCAAATGAGCGTCCCGACTCAACGCGGTGCCAAAAGCGTTGTGGGCCCGGCACTGGTACTTCCCCAAGTCAGCGCTTTCACTAGCGTTGCTGAGCACCAAATTCCCCTGAACCAGTCGGTAGCGCAGGTCGGCTTCCACGTCCAGCTGCGTGCCATTGATGTACCAGCTGTGAAGAAAGAAGTGGGGTGAGCCGAGGGTGCAGGTAACAAGGGGGTTAGCCGGGAAGCGTGGTCACCTGTACGTGGGAGGCGGGTTCCCTCGTGCCTCGCAGTGCATCATCACTTTGTTGTCACCGTCGCCATCCAGCGGGAAAATCACATCATCGGGCTCCTGAATGAAAACGGGCCCGAACTCTTCGCTTTCTATGGAAATGAGATGAAGGAAGAGAAGAAAGGCTGATGGGCATCCGTGCTCTTTCTGCAAGGGACGGGATGATTTTACAGCCCAGACTGAAGAAGGCTTGCTGCCGTGCTAGTTGGCTTGGTCTCTGTCTAGCTCGTCTTCTGTGCCCGCTGGGATGCACCAAGGCTTATCTTTTTCTGTTTCCAGCGCATTTGACATTGAACATGAAAGCGCACGTGCTGAAGTAAAATGATAAACGGCCGCTTGAGAGCACGCTTTGCTTTTAAAACACACAGGCGTTTTATTTGTCAGCCTGCAAATCAGCACAGACGTCCTCCAAATAGTCCTGTTGCCAACAAACCCCGACAAGCTTCCTATCTTACCTTATCTTATCTTAGAGACTGGAAAATACAAACTCTCATTACACTTTGTGTTACGCTGCAGTTGCTCAAGGCAAAAACAAGATAAGCTTTCCCTTTTTCTGATCATTCTTTCAGAGACTAGCTTCGCCCTTTTGGTACCATATCACCAAAGATGCACCTCGATCAAAGGCTGCCAAAAACCTAAAATGGATAGATGGATGGATGTACAAAAAATAACATAACATAAAGCGATTGATATGCCTTTTAAAATATGTCTTATTAGAATACACATTTTTTCTTAATATTTGACTTTCTTCCCCAAAAATGACATGTTTTTTTTTCCATACATTTTTTCAATTTTCTTCTTGTGATTGTATTCCCATCTGTTTGTCATAGTATTACAACTTTTTCTTTAATATTCTTTATGCTCCTAAAATTATTTTTCATCATAACATTATTCTGACAAAATGACAACTTTTTTTCTGTTAATATTTTGCCTTTTTTATTGTAAAATTACTACCTTTTTTTTTTTGCTGTTTGTAGCTGCATCTGACTATTCTAAAGTTTTCCCACAATGCCATGCATCTCAGAAAAGCATTTGATTGGAGGACAAGCAGCACAGAAGATGGTTGACACTGCAATGCTGCCCAAGTCCACCAGAGGTAGACAGAGGAGCCCAAAGGGAGGCTGACGTCATTGCAGCGAGTGCAGTGCATTGCACTGATAGCTGGTAATTGGCTCCTGCCAAAGAAAGAGCGACTGTTTCCTCACTGACTTGTGAGTGGCACAGTTTTTAAAGGATTAGTAGTCGTTCTGAGGTAATGGAGATGTCACGAGATTAGATTTTAGCCATAGATTAGCCGCAGGCTTCAGAGTTTAAGGAAAAAAGTAGTGTCTTGGAAATGATGAATAGAAATATTGAGTAGATAGAAACATTCCAGAGCATTCCTGACTGAATGCTCCAAGATGATTGAATGCTAGTGAATGCTACAGGGGTCATGGATTTGGTGAGTTGTTACAAGGAGATCGAGGGTGTCTTTGTCTTTGAGGAACATCATAAGCATGAAGAAGCAGAGAAGATGCAATGTAAAAGCCGAAGAAGCACACGTAGGACGTGCAGAACCTGGATGAGTGAAGTATTTCGGGAATGTAAAGGTAGTCACTGAGCATGGAAATGCATGAGGAATGGTTTGGTGGGAATGCCTGCTGGTCCTGCTGTACTTCCGTGCTCAGTAATTGGAGTCACTTGGAGACGTTTAGCATTTCAAAGTGTCATGGCCGCCTGTCAGTCACGCAGCGGGAAAGCACCTCCAGACATTCCAGTCAGACGACGATTGTGCTTCAAAAGAAACACGGAGCGGGGAAAACTAAGTATCGTTATCAGCTAGTTTTGCGCGTCACATTTGCGTTAATGAAGTTGCCATTATATGATGAATTCTGCATTAGCAGATCCGTGTGTCATTGCACGCGCTCTAAATGAATTGTGGTACACGAGATTTATGACGTCTTAGCCAAGACCGTCCTGACTGCTGACAACGATATCCGTCATATTTGCAGGCGCCATGCTGACGGCCGCGCTGCCGCCATCCCTCTTCCAATTCCACAGAGGGCGCGACCCTCTGCAGTCCCTGCGGCCCGAGCGGGCTGATGATGGATGAGCGGGATTCGCTTCCTGATCCGGGCTGGCACCGCAAAGACGCACGGCAGCGTCGCCAAGCGCTCACAGATTCCATCACACTTCAGATCCTCGGAGCACTCGCTTTGCCTTCCCTTGCAAATCAGCCGCACACACTGCGCCTCACAACACGGCCGCATCTCAACCCTCAGATGATGATCATAAAAGAAAGGCATAATCATCTTGATGCTTCATATGGGCCACTTATTGAAAAGTTGCTGATTGGACAGTTGTATCAAAGGAGTGGATGGAGTCTGCTACCTTCACTTCTGTAGTCCTCCGGGGAGCCCAGCAGGCTGGCCGCCGGGTGTGGGTGAGTAGCAAATACGGGCCAGTCGGACAGCGCCGGCGTGCCGCCGTGATGCTGGCGGGGTCGCCAGCGGGGACTCAGCGGCGAAGAGGAGCTGTCCGCTTTCATTCGCAGCACTGCGGCGTAGGAAATGGGCCGCGCTCCCACCGCTCGTGCAAAGTCTGCAACACACAACAAGCAACACAATCAATAACTTATTATTATTGTTTGTAGTAGTAATAGTAGTAGTAGTAGTACAAGTAGTAGTATTAGTTTTGTGTCATTATTGTGTGCTGATGGCAGCACTCGCACTTTCAACAGTTAAAGACCACAAAGCAAATGAAGAGAAACAGCCAACAGCTAATTGCTGAACACCATCTTAACATAACTACATATAATCGTCATCATCTACTGGCTTTTAAGAGTACTTCACATTATTTAAGAGGGCCGGGGGTGAAGTACATTAAAAACTGCAGAAAGAGCTTGATGGGTTTAGCAGTGCAGGCTACTGCGAGCAGGCTGTATGGAAGCTAGCTGGGTTAGCGTAGTTTAACAGAGCATGCTCGTGCTAGTAGCTTGTATGGAAGCTAGCTGGGTTAGTGTAGTTTAACAGAGCTAGTAGGCTGTAGGGACGCTAGCTGGGTTAGCATAGTTTAGCAAAGCATGCTAGTGCCAGTAGGTTGTATAGAAGTTAGCTGGGTTAGCATAATTTAACAGAGCATGCTAGTGCTAGTAGGGTGTATGGAAGATAGCTGGGTTAGCATAGTTTAGCAAAGCATGCTCGTGCCAGTAGGTTGTATAGAAGTTAGCTGGGTTAGCATAATTTAACAGATCATGCTAGTGCTAATAGGTTGTATGGAAGCTAACTGGGTTGACTTAGTTTAGCAGAGCATGGTAGTGCTAGTAGGCTGTAGGGAAGCTAGCTGGGTTAGCATAGTTTAGCAAAGCATGCTAGTGCCAGTAGGTTGTATTGAAGTTAGCTGGGTTAGCATAATTTAACAGAACATGCTAGTGCTAGTAGGCTGTATGGAAGCTAGCTGGGTTAGCATAGTTTAGCAAAGCATGCTCGTGCCAGTAGGTTGTATAGAAGTTAGCTGGGTTAGCATAATTTAACAGAGCATGCTAGTGCTAATAGGTTGTATGGAAGCTAGCTGGGTTAGTTTTGTTTAGCAGAGCATGCTAGTGCTAGTGGGCTGTATGGAAGCTACCTGGGTTGACTTAGTTTAGCAGAGCATGCTAGTGCTAGTATTAGCAATGTTACAAAAATTAGAAATTTGTCAAATGAAGTCTCTGATTAGTTCTATCTGATGAACTATGAATTGAATTTTAATTTGATGCCTCATTCACTTCTCTACTCCAAATATTAAGTAAGTAAAATGTATTTATATAGCACCTTTCACAGACAAAAAGTCCCAAAGTGTTTCCCAATCAAATGAAACATTCGAAGAGTAAAAGAGTAAAAACAGGTTCAGAGCCCAAAAATAAAACAACAGTGGACACATGAGCCCAATGAGAAGTTCATACGAAATAAAAGCGATTGAAGTTGGGTTTTAAAAACATCAACAAAGTGTAATGATCGCAAAGAGAGAGGAAGATCAGCAACAGCCTAGAAAGTTCGGTCTCCTCTGGCCTGGAAACGGGTACGTGGAACCATCAGTAGGTTCTGCTCCACAGACCTGAGAGTGCGAACAGGGGTGTAGGGCAGAATCAGGTCACTGACATAACAAGGAGCCTGACCATACAGGGCGCTAAAAGTGATTTTTAAATCTCTCTGGATGAGACTGGCAGCCAATGGAGAATTTTTAGGATGGGCAATATACATATGTATGTGTCCTCCTATATCAGAATCCTTGATGCAGAACGTTGCGCCAGTTGTAGGGGAGCCAGCTCCTTCTTCCCTTTCAAGTGACATATTTTTCATGTACTGTATATGCCTCACACGGACTGCAGCACATGGCAATGTTACAAAAACATATCATAGCAGGAAAAGCATGAAAAGCCATACCTTGGCATGAAAAGCCATACGTCAACATGAAAAGCCATGCGTTAGCATGAAAAGACAAACCTTAGCATGAAAAGTCAAACCTTAGCATGAAAAGCCATACCTTAGCATGAAAAGCCAAACGTTAGCATGCAAAGCCATACGCTAGCATAAAAAGCCATACGCTAGCATGAAAAGCCATACGTAAGCATAGCATGAAAAGCCATACATACGTTAGCATGAAAAGCCATGCGTTAGCATGAAAGCCATACGTTAGCATGAAAAGCCATACGTAAGCATGGCATGAAAAGCCATACGTAAGCATGAAAAACCATACCTTAACATGAAAAGCCATACGTTAGCATGAAAAGCCAAACCTTTGCATGAAAAGCCATACGTTAGCATGAAAAGCAATACGTTAGCATGAAAAGCCATACGTTAGCATGAAAAGCCAAACATTAGCATGAAAAGCCTACCAGTAAACAAGACAAGTAAGAAAAAGAGCAACAAGAGTGTAAAAAGATCAGTGGTTTGACCAAATATTCCAATAAAGACGTAATATTTAGCAAGACAGGACTGCTGTGATGGCATCAGAGATTACAAAGTGCAGGTTCAAATCCGAAAAAGGTGCTAGAGGTGGAAATTTATTTACCCCCCATCCCCCCCGTACAGTCGGCCCCGGTTGGCTTATGATCTGAGTCCTATTGAATACATACATTGATGTACACATTTACATTTGATACATATACATAATACACCTTGATCATATATATGATCAATAGTGACAATGAAATGCCAATGGCAACGTGATGAGGGAAAAAAACCCATGGAGCAACATTCAAACAACAAAGTTGATATAAAAAAAAGCAAGACAGTTATGGGTATCGGTTTGAAAAAAACAACGCCAAAATTTGATGGTTTTCCACCAATAAACAGCCTGATGATAGAGATGGTGGATTGTCTCACATATCACAAATCATGACAAATCATGAATCACAAATCATGGTAAATATGCCAGCATCATATTCTCATTTAAGTAACAAATCTTTCCTCTCTGGCTTCAATGCCATTGTGCTATTTCCTGCTGAATTTAAGCTGAAAAATCTGTTTCCAAAAGGAATGACTTCGCTGATGAAATGGAACAGAACGTAGAGCGGCATTGCTGTGTGCATGCATTGATGCCAGGCTGCGGCGTATTGAGTCTTGTTCTACGAGAAATACCACAAGAATACAAACACTCTCATGTCAGCAGCGAGCGTTGAATACGGTAGAACAAACGCTGAGGGCACAGATGGTGCTGCGGAACATTTAATGCTTGGAGACAAATTGCAAAAGGCTCAGTGGGGAGCGCTCAGACTCGTAAGGAGCTTGGATGGGATGAAGTTCTGCCGCACGGGGACACAACGCAAGTAAAGCGAGGAATCATCGTCAACCCACCGGGGCAACTCAGCTAAGAAAAAAAGCTACACAACAGCGGATGTCACCACGTAGACAATACATCAGTCACAGACTTCCCATTCTGATAAAACTGCTGATAGTGAGATTTCTACTTTGCGGGCCAACATTTATTTGTTTTTCTTCTGGGAGGGTGCTGATTAGTTCGGTTATTTTTGACACAAAGCCTTGCTCCGCTTCAATCCTCTTGGCAAAATGGATTTGTAAGCAGCCATGCTTTTCTTCTCACTAACACAACGCCTTTCAAGGTTACGTCCTTTTAGTCCAATCCAGCACCAACAAGCATCACGGTGATTCGCTGGACATCCACGGAGCTCATATATACCTCATTTGGCCTGCATTGCCTTCTCCACGCAAAGGTCACCGCAGGCTAACGCTAATCCCGACATATACAACACGATCTCGTATTGGGCTATTAAAGCCAACTCATGGTGAAAGCTGTTAGCTTCATCTGATACCACCAATGACCCTCACAGATCCTGATGATCCTTTCAGGAAATGGGAAACCTTGATTGTGCTGAAAAAGACTAACAGCGTTCATTTCCTGGCCATTGTTGACCAGCTGGGGGCTTTACACCTCCCTCAAAAAGGATTGTAACTCCTAAAAGGCCTCTTTTATGCAGAAGTGACTTTTTCATGAAGGGGTGATACAAATCTATCATTTACAGTGCAGTGTTTGTACTGATTTCTTATTTTTTGCATGTTTGTCGATGATCAAACAATGTAAATATTAGCCAATGACAACACAACTCAACCTTGTGCAGTTTTTAAATGAAACTTTTTATTATGGAGGGAGAAAAAATATCCAAAGCTATGTGGCCCTGTGTGAAAAACTGATTGCCACCCTGTTAACATGATGATTTGAGTTCTACCAGTGTGGAAAAGGTATTTCTGAAGCTTTGGGACTCCAGCCAACCACAGTGTGAGCCATTATCCAGAAATGGCCAAAACATGGCACAGTGGAAAATCTTCCCAGTAGTGGCCAGCCAACCAAAATGACTAAGAGTGCAGCCACGACTCATCAAGGAGGTCACAAAAGGCCCCACATCAACCTCCAAAAAAGTGCCTAAAGGAAGCGCACTTGCCTCAGTTAAGGTCAGTGTCCATAACTCCACCATAAGAAAGACACTGGGCTAAAACAACCACAACCAATGCTGAACAAAAAGAACATCAAAATTGGTCTTCATTTTAACAGAAAACATCTTGATGATCCCCAAGACCTTCGGGAAAATACTCTGCTCCATTCCATCTGGCATTTGAGAAAAAGAAGAGTCAAATCTGGTGGTGGTAGTGTGATGGTCTGGGGCTGTTTTGATGTGATAAATGGAAGCATGAATTCTGCTAAAGGAGAATGTGCGGCCAACTGTTGGTGACCCCAAGCTGAGAGCAACTTGGGTTGTGCAACAGGACCATGATCCAAAACACACCAGCAAGTCTACCAAACCAAATGAAGACTTTGGAGTGGCCTAGTCCAAGTCCTGACCTGAATCCTATTGAGATGCTGTGGCATGACCTTAAAAAGGCTTCATGCTGGAAATGCCTCCAATGTGGCTGAATGACAATTCCTCCCACGGCGCAGGAAGAGACTCATTGCAAGTTATCACCAAGGCTTGATTGCAGTTGTTGCTGCTCAGGGTGGCCCCATTTAAATTTCTTTCATGATCTGAAACATTGAAGTGTGGCAAATATATAGCATATATATACACATATATGCTGTATATACACACAATACTAACCCAATACAATACTAGAGAATAGATAACAAGTCATCAGCGTTCAGTAAACAGGACAGGGGGTGTTAGCATGCTAACCATCCGTAAGAGTGCAAGTAAGAGTGCACATTGTAGCAGCACATGGGGCAGACCCCAGGAAAGGTTGCAGGAATGAATGTGAAGAACGTACAGTAAGTAGGTGAGACAGCGGCGGGGGCCCGAGCAGACGAGAATGATTAGCAGATAGAGCGTGAGATGAATGGAGACCTTCACGGGGGAGATTCTATTGACTGAGCTGATTAGACTGGAGTCCATTTATTCAGCCAAATATCCTCTATGGAGTCTGCAGCCATGAATCATTCCTAGACCACTAAAAGCTTCATTGCCCACCCTCACACTTGTTTAAATGTTGCCCTGCGAACCAGTCACTCACATGTGACCCCTACCCCGTTTTACCGTCTTCCTGTATCTCAGCGTGGCTGAGAAGATTTCTTCCTCAGTATTGGATTCATTCAAAACTTACTAGCCGTACGGATACATATCCCACGCTGATATTAAGGATATTTGCATATGCATAGATCAGAAATATTTGACAAATAGGTGGATCATTTTCCCAGCATGCTGTAGCTTCCAGTACATGAGCTTCTCTAATTGGCTTCAGGCTGCACGGCGCATCAGAAAAGCTTCTTTTAGCAGCACTGGCATCAGCAAACACTTCCTGTGTGCTCCAAACCACAGCAAACTCCAAGTCCAAAGATGCTTTTATATATCCTGGGCCAACGTGGGGAGTGCAAGAGAGCTTCCGCCAGCTGGAGGAAGTCCATCGCTCCCTGCTGGAGCCGCCAAAAATAGATGCCATCTTGCTGAGGTAGTCTTTGGTCCTCCTACCTAGTCTCCATCTCTGTTGCAGGTCTCCTTTCAGACACTCTTTTGCACCACAACATCACGTCCAATACCAAGACTTCCAAAGACAGGAAAAATACATCCAATAATAATCATTCATTATATCATTATATAATACTGTAAAACATCAGATTGCATATAGTATTGTGTCATATTATTAATTTTACACACAGTATTAATAATAATAGTAAGAATGGTAATGGTTTTATTTCATTTGAACATGCATCAGATTACAATTGAGTGCATCCCATAATCAGTTCACAGTTCCACATGTCCAAAAGGAGTAGGAAGAAGCAAAGCTTATTAAATCCTACCCCTCCATCTGGTACTTTTACAATCAGTAACTGTTACATTTGTTCACTTCCTGCTTTCCATAATACAGTTCAAGTTTTTTTTTTGGTTTGTTTTTTTTTTTCTTGAAAATGTATGTTAGGAATTGAGCTAAGCAAACTAAAATAAAATGTAAAAATTTAACTGTTTTGGTGACCTGATAGGATGAAAGCTAAATGAGCTAAATCAGGCTCGTTGCTATTGGATGATAGCGCATGTGAAAATGCACCTGACCATGGGAGTACATCACGGCAATGGAGTGGCTTCATGGCCAGTACGTCCAAATCCATCCATTTCCCAAAGCGTATTTGTGCCGAACGACTCCTTGGCCCTCGGTCAAAGTGGCCTCATGCATCAGCCGTGCCGCACGACACATCTCCACTCCCTGCTCGCCACTTTCATGAAATGGAGACACCTCGGAGGGACGCTCCACACTGTGGTTCAATCAGCATCGGGCGGCAGCAGAAAGAAGAAAATGACTCAGACGTCCGGCCTCGCCGGCCCACTTTTTAAACATGAGAGGGTCCCGCTGCCCTCACAGCCTCTGAGCGCTTATCTCCTGACATGAAAAGTAGCAGATAGCCGAGAGAGAGAGAGAGAGAGAGAGAGTTCGATCATTAGGGAAAAAAAGAGGAATTGTCCTCCTGAATTGTTTGGGCTACTTTGATGGGAAGAACGAGCTAATAATCCTTTACACAGGCCTCATGTCACAAGTACCACAACACGCAAGCACATAATCACACCCTGGGGGGTTTGCTGCTGCCATGAGGAACAGTGTGAAGTGGCCCATTTGTGACAGCTGTCACGACTAAACTCCCTTTCTGCTGACTTTATTGCTCCTCTTCCTTATCAGGATCTGCTGCCTCCTTTCCAGTCCTCACCTTCTACCATGGTCTGGTAGGATTCTCACATCCATCCTCATCTTCATGCCGTCCTCGTTGCTGCCTTCATGTGTCTTTGCTCGCTGTTCTGGACTTGCAGCTTGGGGTTGCTTATGTTTGCTGGCTCCTTGCTCCTCCAACTTATCTTTCTGGAGGGGGGGGCATGCTGTTGATGTTTGCATCATTCCATGAAATAGAACCGTAAACTAACCAAGCAAGGAGAATCCGAACATCTGACATGTTGGTGCTGATAGATCCACGCTCTCATCTGTTTTCACCACGTGTGGAAGGGGAAGGAATCACTGCCGTGTGATATCAGTACATCAGTACATCAGTACATCATCAATGTATGGATGACAGCAGCAGTCGCTACGCTACTACTACCATTCACCTCCACTCCCTTTGTCCACAGGTGTTCCCCAAGGTTCCATTTTAGGGCCTTTGCTATGTTCAATCAAAATAAACAGTCTTTTCTCAGTCTGCCGCACAGGCAACACAGTCATGAGATCAGGAAGACCTGGGTTCGATTCTCCCCTTGGCCATCTCTGTGTGGAGTTTGCATGTTCTCCCCGTGCGTGCGTGGGTTTTCTTTGGGTACTCAGAAACATGCATGCAAAAACATGCATGTTAGCTCCATTGGCCACTCCAAATTGTCCATGAATGTGGGTGGGAATGGTCGTATTTGGGGTTTGTATCTAAAGTTACTTGGTAAAATACGCGGTGGTATGCAGGCTTGTGTGACATCAGTCACTCGTCTTATTCCATGAAGCACAGACAAGATACGTCACCATGCAAAATAGAAATTTGTCACCCTGTGTAGATGTTTACAGGCAAATAGAACATGAGAAGACATTAGGAAAACACCATAGAGTCATTCTAAAAAGAAAGATGCACGGTAATCAATCAAAGTGTGAAGAAAAGCAGTAAAAACAGCGATAGCATGACTCCATATGTAAAGGTGTAATATTCTTTCTCCTCAGCCCCCCCCCACATCCCCCACTGCACCACATTCACATTCAGTCAGTGCCTCACTGCATGCTTCAAACATCATATTTTCTTTGTAAATAAAATGTATTCTGCATGACTAAGAAGCGCCTCTCTTACCTGAAAGGCCACTGATGACTGAGAGGAGGAGAATGGGTTGCCATGGTGACCCCATACTTGTTGACCAGGGTCCCTTCTGCAGAAAGGTCAGCGGTTGTGCTTCTTCATTAAAGCTGCACCTGCACACACACACACACACACACACACACACGCTATGTATCAGGGCTTGACTAGACCACAGTAGAAATGTTACCCGGTAAAATGATCACATTATGTTTCTTCTTTGGTCATGTGACTATTCCAGTTAGGATTACAGTATCACTGTCGGGTTATCACTGCCTCGCTATATTGCCTTTTTTCTGAAATGAATTCAGTAATGAATTAATGACAGCTGTTTTGTGGTTGACTACAGCCTGCAGTATAATTAGTGTAAAATATGCATCAATATGCAAGGTATTATAGTAGAGCTGCTGATGCTTCACATGGAGAGGAACCAGAAGAGGTGGATCATCCTGGGGAGGTGTTATGGGCTTGCCCAGCCGGGAGAAGGCCTGTGGCAGACCTCGGACATGCTAGATGGATGGATGGATGGAAGGATGCAAGGATGGAAGGATGGATGGATGAATGGATGGATGATGGATTGATGATGGAAGGATGAAAGGATGGATGAATGGATGGATGGATGGATGAAAGGAATCGATGATGGAAGGATGATAGAAGGATGATGATGGCTGGAACGATGCAAGGATGGAAGGATGGATGGATGAATGAATGGATGAAAGGATGGATGAAGGGATGGATGATGGATGGATGGATGGATGAAAGGATCGATGATGGAAGGATGATAGAAGGATGATGATGGAACAATGCAAGGATGGAAGGATGGGTGGATGGATGAATGGATGAATGGATGGATGATGGATTGATGTGTTCATGATGGATGGATGGATGGATGGATGAATGGATGGATGATTGATTGATGTGTTGGTGATGGATGGATGGATGAAATGATTGATGATGGCAGGATGGATAGAAGGATGATGATGGATGGAAGGATGCAAGGATGGAAACATGGAAGGATGGATGAATGGATCGATGGATGGATTGATTAATGTGTTGATGATGGATGGATGGATGGAAGGATTGATGATGGATGAATGGACATGGGGTGTACTAGTTTGTCCACGCTGAGGAACAACCAGTGTTGTCCAATCAGTTTTATTACCCTCATCTCCCTGCAAGAGGTAACAAAGAAGCACTTGAGCAATGACAGCATGGCTCCATCAGAAGAGAACAGTCTCTCTCCAGTCTGATTGGGATGGTTGAGGATCACCGGGGGGTGGAGGGAACATGTCCACATCCGGCAGGAGTTGTCTCACATTCATCAATCATTGACGTCTCCTTCCCACAATGCACCAGCACTACTGCAATACTTTACCTTGGACATACGTACTTAGCAACACACTCACTCACTCTTAGCAATTGTTTTACTGCAACTTGCACCTTCCTGTAAACTCCAGGATGAAATATTAGCTACTCCTGCAACATATAATGAGAGTCCACACAAGAACCGTGGAAGATAAAAATGATCTGTTTGGATCTCTCAGACAACCTTATTAACTATGTATTGATGATGTAGTACTGCTACTGCATTTAATAACTTACACAACCTACCAAATAACTATATATATATATATATATATATATATATATATATATATATATATATATATATATATATATATATATATGTTTATTTATTGAATTAATTTTCTTTCTTTAAGATAAGGACAGTGTATATTAATATATACAATACATATTAACATATACTTGATATGTAAATATAAAATATAAAATATTCTAGCCAAAGATTCTAAACACGTGTATATTTTAGGGGTGTACCAATTCATTTTAATAACGATTCGAATGATTCACTTTCCGTGGTTGCCGATACGATCCAATTCCGATGTTGGTTCATTTAGAAGGATTCAATCCAAAATGGATCCTGTAACTTCTAGCAGTATGTCTGTGGAATAAATAGCGGAATACTGTAGAATGCAGGTGGGCTTTCCTAGTGTTTTTAGTAAGGGAGTATCAATAATTAATACTGCTGATCAATTAGTAGAAAAATGAGTTAAAAATGCAATAGAAAATCGGGATGAACAGAGGGTGGTATAGCTATGACTTTGAATAGTGCAATAGTGCACTTTGCACCCAAAGGTGAGGGATATTATGCAAATGAATGTGGTATAGTATCTTCTATTACATCAGAGCAGCATATGAAGGAAGGCTGCAGCAAATAGCAAAAACACACTGACACACATTTTGCAGCACATATACGTTAGGTATGTTAAAATGTTTCCATGTGTCAAATCAAGTATGTGATTAATTCTGTCTGATGAAGCATGACTTGAACTTTAATTTGAACCTCCTTGACTTCTCGCAAGTAATAAAGAAATAAATTTCATAGCGTGAAATAGTGCCATTGCTTTAACATTGTATTCAAGATCCACCCACAGACCTTGGCAAGTATAAACCCACTAGGAAATAAATCATAACTTGGGCTGTGACATTTCTTTTAAAACTTAACAGAGTGGCATATTCACATGTTGTTTGATCAACAGGAAGTCCAGGGAAGTGTCATAAGTGCTGCAGCAGCATACGCCACACTAATTGCATGTACAAAAATGAGCGTATTTCATACCATCAGATTTGAATGATCTGCAGTTGCTAGATATGAAAGCGGGTTTAAAAGGCTTCAAGCTGGACTTAACTTTTCTGCATATGGATGAAAACACACCAAATATCACATTAAAATGCCATTTTAAGGCTGGATGAAGACATCATGAAGCCATGATGAACAATCCAGAGACATGCAAAACATCCTTAACTTTGCCTATTGTCCCCATGAATGTCAGAAAAGGAGTTTTAACCATGGCTAAGAAATCTCAAAAGAAGAGGAAGTACTGTTACAAGAATAGTGAAGGAAAGTGAAAAATGATGAATGTGAAAGTCCAGATAGTCCAACCCAGCTTGGAACCATCACTGCCCTCTGCAGCATACACCTTGAATTACACCTCAGCTCACCCGAGTGGTCCTTCTCCAAGGCAGGGATGTCAAACACAATCGCACAGGGGGCCAAAACTCAATGCCGACTTGAGGTTGTGAGTCGAGCTCGACAGTACCCCCCCACCCACATGGACAGGATGTGATTTTTTTCATGCCCGATCATTCTTGCTTGACATGCCTGCTTTCCTTTTCTGCAGATGGCTGATGGCTGTTTTGACGTGGTTATTCGGTTCATCCTTCTCTCAATGTCCAGCCAAAGGCTACACGATATGATATCAACACAAAAACATCTCAATTATTTGGACTTTTGGTCTGAATCTGGCACCTTTATTAAGAATGGTTATGAATTCCATGCCATTCCATGTACCATATTGTTTCCAAAATGGCAGCGGAATAATTTATGTACTGTGTTTGCTAAAGTCCGTGAGGCGGGCCAACTTAGTGCTGGTTTCCAAACAGCAGGCAGGCTGTGGGCAGGTTGAAATTGCAGCGTGGGGCCAATTTGGCCCCGGGGCCAGAGTTTGACACACTAACTCCCACACCGTACGACATGAAAAAATAAACAATCCCAAATGATTTCAGCATTTTTGACACGCTTGAACACATCGGTTAAGAAACCTGAGAAACACGGAATCGGTTTGAATCGGTTGAAGAATGAGGGAGGAGCTGGCGTGACAAAAGTCTTGATGTTTTTATGATCCCTTTTCAAGTAATATTTAGGATGCAGTTTCCTGTCAGTAGTTTCTTGTTGTGACAAAATCCACAACAATCCACAACCCTCGCATCTCCAAGTGTTCAAACTAAGATGTTGAATCGTGTGACAACAAATACAACGTTGCAAGAAGTGACCCACATCAAAGGCTGCTTCATGCTCAATGTTCCGTTCGGATGGAGAGCTCAGAGTTGTATCCAATCATGCCTTAAAAAACTGGAAAATTGGTAAGAAAAAAAAGAGTCGGCGGGCGGCACGGGGTGAGGGTCTGTGTAATAAATCAAAGCCAAGCGGACTGCTGGACTAGTTAGCGCGCTGCCACAGTACACATCAGCCTCCTTGACACGGGTGGAAGATCAGCGCGCACAAATAAGAGACCCTGTCAGTCAGCACAGGAGGAAGACGGCCACACTTCTCACTGTGAAGCAGCATCTTTTGTCTTTTTATGGACTGCCTCTGTGACAGCCATCCACTTTCTCCGAGCCCCTGACCCATTTGGACACAAGCACAAGTCTTCACGAGCGTTTGGAAAAAAATGCCAATGATTTGTTTAATGGGCCTCACAGCAAAGAGGACGGGAACAACATGAGGGATCATCTCTGAGCTGACATCGACGTCCATGTTTGTTTCCCACAAAACCAGATGGAACCAAACTACCTTCCGTTGAATACAAATCATTTTATTCAAGCCTTTCACACCAAAAGTGTCGCCAGTCACAGGATTTAGGATCCTACTTTGAAATTACTATTAGTTACTATTAGTTACTAATAGTTACAAACGCTTTCTCAAACCATAGACTGCGTTTTCCAGTGGGACACTGCTCCCTGGTTCTACCATATCTTACTTATTGTGTGGAAATATGGGGTAATAACTATAAAAGCAATCTTCACTCACTAAATGTACTGCAAAAAAGGTCAGTAAGGATAATTCATAATGCCGCCTACAGAGAACATACTAACTCCTTATTTTTAAAATAAACAAATACTTCAACTTGCTGATATAGTTCATATTCAAACAGCTAAAATAATGCATAAGGCTAAAAATAACCAATTACCTAAAAATGTCATCCAATACTTCTCTACAAGAGAGGAGAAATATGATCTCAGGGAAGAACTACATTTGAAACACTTCTATGCTAGGACTACGTTAAAAAGCCATAGCATTTCAGTATGTGGAATCAAACTATGGAATGGATTGAGTAAGACCCTCAAACAATGCACAACGATGAGCCAATTCAAGAAACAATACAAGCAGTTGATGTTTGCTAAATACAAGGATGAAGAGTCTTGAACCAGTCATGATGTGCTATATATATCACTATATTGACACTTACTATGGTACCCATTATGTCATTGGATGGTCATATCATATTGGTACGTGACGAAAAATGTAAAAAAAAAACCCTAAAAAATAAAAAATAAATTAAACTATATTAGGAAAGCAGGAAGTGAACAAATGTAACAGTTACTGATTGTAAAAGTACCAGATGGCGGGGTAGGATTTAATAAGCTTTGCTTCTTCCTACTCCTTTTGGACATGTGGAACTGTGAACTGATTATGGGATGCACTCAATTGTAATCTGATGCATGTTCAAATGAAATAAAACCATTACCATTACCAATACACCCGCCATCACGGAAACCTCAGCAGCTCAGTGGAGTGGGGGTTTGTTTATGGAGCTTTACATCACACTACACTACACATTACACTTAGGGGCCCCAAATGCTGTGGGAATGCATAAAGGTAAGTTTTGATGACCTTATTGATGACCGTAAGATAATCCATGCTAGCAAAAAAACGGAATATATAAAGAAGACACATTAATTGCATCGCTACAATGGTGAGCTAATGTTTTATAGGTCAGAGTGTGAATCCCAAACCCTTTCTCCATGGATGTTCCTGGAAAATTATGTTTTTATTTCGGAGTTTGATACCCTGCTGCAACACTTCAGCTCTGCAATAACCAAAACATCTTAGTCATCCTGACAAAATGAATACACAGCTGACATTCTGATTTGACATCGGCATCATGTCCGCTATCGTATCTGCTGCTTATTTCCTGCATGCATCCACTTAAGACGTCCTATGACCATAACATTTAGTAAACAGGATGAAAAGAAAAGAAGAATCTTCACTATGGCATCTCGGTGTGAACATCTGAGCTACTAGCCGGACCTCTACGAGGAGGACGAGGACGCCAAAGCTATCAATGTCGTCGTGTGGCTAGCTAAAAAGCCCATATGATCATTAAACTGACTTCTGAGGTCGTTCCCACGCGCAATTATCCTCGCCGCTCATCCTCGTCGCTAACGTTGCCGTCTCGGCGCTCTCGCTGGCACATTTTGCACCCCTCAGCGGCTTTAATTGTCCCCGTGACCTCAATCAGAAGACAATTACCAAAGGGGAGAGCAGCGCGGGTAATTATCGTCTGCGTCATGAGACCCCGCCGCTCACTGAGCTGACATCACGTTTGAACCGCTGACGACAAGCAATCGATAGCACGCGTGGAAAGGTCTTAAAGAAGATGCTTGGCAGCCCCGTCACATGAGCGCTTGGGTTGGAATTCTGACTGCAAACATCCACAATGGGTGGAAAGTAGGCAGGACTGTCAACATTTGGACCTTTTGAGCCCAACCCCGACAGGTACACCATATATTCAACTTTAACAGCAGTTGAAACACGTCAGGAATGTAGGAATGTTGGATCTTAGCGAGGTTCTAAGCAGAGCTTCACACACGGAATGGCCCAAAGGAACATCCTTTGTGAAGTCCAGCATTGTCCTGTTGACAAAGCCAAACATTTCCACAGAGATGCAACATCTCCACATAGCCGCCTGCCATTTCACGCCCCTACACGACCTGAAGCTCCATCGGAAGGATAATGATGGTGGATCTCCTTGTCATGCCAGTAACGTTGGAAGCCATCAGGACCGTCAAGGGAGAAGAAAACCTTCTTCCACCTTTCAATGTCCCATGTTTGGTCCTCTCCTGCTCATTCCAAACCTTGAAGAAGACCAGACCTTTGAAGATGTTTCTTCTCTGGCAGATGGTGTCTGATGGTTATGGGACCGCACTCTGCACCGGTACCAACCTTCATTTGGACCCAGAATGGTCCCGTGTCTTGATGGAGAGCCAATGGGATCTTGTCTTGACTTTTTAGTTCCATGAGCCTCAAGATATTTGGAGAAGATAGAAATGACTGTCTTACTGCGTCCAAGAGAGAAAGCTTTCTGCCTTTGGCATCAAGAGATGATGACAGCGTGAATACCTGACACTAAATCCCGTTCAATCCACATTGACAAATTTGACATTTTAAAGGCTGTGATCTGGAGAGACAAGAGTCGAGGTATGTGGAACAAACTCGTTTACTCTCCACTCAACAATCAGCAACAGCACTTTTTCTCACAGCTAATGGTTCCATCCCTCGTACGAACTGGACGTTCTGGTGAATGACGTAACATTACAACAATAATGTGGGTCACCACATGCACCTACTACTTGGTGTGGAAGAAATATGTCTAGACTAACTAGAGTGGCCAATGAGTGTATTCATTTGTACAGGTTGAATATTTCAAGCATCGCAGTACTCGAACCCGTTCGTTGATTCGTTCACGACTGACAGAAAAATTATGAAAAGAAGAAAAGAAGATGAGCCCGCTTTTTTGCTCTTTAGCTACCGTGCTAGTCTCTACCAATCTCTTGGGAAAAACCACTGTGGAGCAACAAGAGGCGTTTTAGTAAACAACCAACATGAGATGAGGCACCAGCGTATGCTCCCAGGAGGATAGATATGTAGGAGGTTGAGTCTGGCCCAAAGGAAAGAATATCCACATGCTGGGAGCGCAATTTTCCCATGAAGGTGCAATTCTGTATGTGACAACATGTCATTATCCTTGAAGCATTGTGCTCCTGCAGAAAAGCATCAGTCGACAAATCATGTCGTAAAGGAACCCTCCCTCCCAAAAAAAAAAAATAAAAGCAGTCATGCGTGGAAGCAGAGAGAAATGGAATTGTCCAACCTGACGAGACATTTATTTCTTAGCAAGGAGGCAGTCCAGCGGGGGTGCGGGAATAAATAGAAATGTACTATAAACATCTGGAGTCATATCCATCCATGCTGCTGACATGATCTACGTCTCCTCCGCTCCAGGAAGTCAGCACCTCCCCGGCACACCTAACTTCGACTTCATTGCAATCCATTGCAATCCAAAGCAGTTCATGCACATCAAACCACAAGAATAGCCACACCCATCCACATTGTCAATAACCACCCCCCCCAGCAGCATTTCATCGATTGTCATATTCTGATATTTGTTTCTTATGATTCCGTCCCTGCATGGAACGAATAACAAAGTGAGGTTGCTGAGCGCTAATCAGCCTTTTCCAGATTGCATGAAACAATCCCACAGCAGCAGCTTAATGACGCACTAAAGGCTGGAAGAAGAGGAAGGGACTGTAAGATGTCTTTCATACCCTCCATAACTCATCCTAATGTCTTCATTGGATCTTTCAAATAGCCCGATCCATATCCTTCTTGCTTTCATGCCAAAGTCACTGCGCTGAATAAACGCTGCTGTTGATTGCAGCTCGACTCTTCCTGTCTGCTGAAGACGTTTCAGCTCTAAAAGACGTCTTGCCTTCCAAACTTTAGCTTGAGTTTCCTACTTCATGTCCACTGTTGTTATCAACCTTGAGGGAGCTAAGCCAGGTACGACCTTGACATCACGCCGTCCCGACCATTGGCCGTTGCTGAGAAAGAAAGGAAGAGAATGTCCATCCATGACTTGGTGACGTCAATAGGATGATATCTTCCATGCATCAGCACGTCTGCATCATCTGCAAAATCAGCAGTCTTCATGAACATGGACATCATGAACATCAATGTTTGGGTTTTTTCTTTTGGTTTCTTTTTTTGCCTTGCTTTATGAAACAAAGCAACAGAAAACGTTTTTATACAGTGAAGGACATCGACCAACATAGAGTCCATAGCTCTACTGGTGTTGCTAAATATATGAGAATATCAGTGTTGATGTGAAACGCATGCGCCCCTGGTGGCAGGAAGTGGAAGCATGTCATGTGCCTGGTGGCTCATTGTGGACCACCTTGGGTCAGGTGAGTTAACACGTGCGCTTATGCGTGAAAGTGTGTAAAAAAGACTGTAAGTCAAGTCATGGGGAAAGGTGACAATGATGTTTAAGTACGCGTGGCAACACGCCCATACAGCACTTCTTAGCGGATGGGAATGGAAGCAAACAAAGGGAACTAAATAGGTTCATGGAGCGGGAATAAATGCAAGATGAACTAAGGGTCCATCGGGTACGTGACAACTTGAAACCACATGGAACACAAGATCCCTCTTGCATGTGTGCAATTTCATCCGTCAGTCATCAGCCAATTTGGAAATATTCACAGTGATGCAAACAATGCTGATTGGCTCATAGCACATCGCTCTGTCCTGGCTGCTCAGTACAAGCCAGCTGGACCAAAAAAAATGGAAGAAAGGAAGAAACACAACGTCAGCGGTGGCGGCTTTCAAAAATAATTGGAGCTCAGTCAGCTGTAACTATCTGTTGTGATGTCACATACGTATTCCCTCTGCACACCGATGATATATTGATCTCATTACGCAGCATTTTACTTGAAGGCACCGCCTGCATCAGCTTCCCGAGGGGCCTCCATGTCCTCTGACTGGTGGTGTGTGTGCGTGTGTGTGTGTGTGTTTGGCACGAAGAAGAATCTTACTTCAGAGTATGACACCTTGGTACCTGCAGACAAAGATCTTCTATTCCAGCAATAGAATTCCATGCAAAAGTAACTCTTACATGACTGAGGTTTGGACTTCAGCCTAACTCGATGAAAAAACAAACTGACCCGAAGCCCTAACCCAATCCAGCCCTTACCGCAATTCCTAACATAACCTTAACCCCGGGCTCACACTGGGTCCGTCACGACTACGGTCCTGATACCGATATCAACCAATATCGCATTTTTATGTTTTTCATGTCTTTTTTCATGTTAACTATTATTACATTGACCATAGAGTGCTCCGGCATCTGTAAAAGTTAGAACCTGAAGGATTCTTTCCGTTTTGCCATACAGCCGATGCAGCCTGGTGTGAGCCTGCAACAGGCATCCCAATCTTGTGAAATGCTTCCGGCGGCCACGACGGATCCAGTGTGAGCCCGGGGTAGACCCTAACCCCAACACCTAACCTAACCCTAGCCTAACTCAAAATCTAAGCCTAACCCTGTTTTTACTGATATGAAGAGCAGATGCATCATGTAAAATGATCTGCAGTGGAAGTCATCATTGATGTGGTGGAAAATACACGCATCATTTCTGCTACAGTCGGTGCATAATTTTATTTGCAATTTGTCATGGCATAGCACTGTATTGTTATCCTTTGACGTTTTATGATGTGGCACTGACTGGACACTAGGTGTGGGTACCGAATATTGGGCTATTGGGTACCAAGCCATTCACGTAAAATCAACGGTACCATGCGTCGGTACCTGGAGAAGATGGACCATTGGGCGTCTTTTTGTGGAGTTTGCAAACCTGTTGGAATTAGATGAAATTTTGGATAGCTGTCTGGTCTACTCTACCAAATAGCTATAGCTAATCAAATAGATGGATGGAATGTGCTAATAACAATATTCCAAGCAAACCACAAGTCCTCCAAGTATCCAAGTCAATAAGTAGCATTTGGTTGCTTGCTTGGATGTGGAAAGTAGCCAATGAAAGGCTTGTTTTTCCAACAGTACGGTAATCGGCAGACAGCCACACAGCGCCACCATCAGATTTTATCACACCGTGGAAGCTTTGAATAACGGCATCATATAAAGCCGCTTCCCGCCAAATGGTGTCTCATCTCCATGCCTAATGGAGCCTCGCGTCAGTCTCATATCTGAAGGACATGATGCTGCCATCACGGCTCCCTTTCTTCTCGTCTGCATGCGGATAAATAAATGTACTTTTATGCATCACACTGCTGACTGTGTGCAGGGTTCATTGTCAGCACGACGACACTGGGCCGCATGATTAAATCACTCATCCCTCCACCAGGGGTCTGCTATTACATAAGAGAAATATATTCAAGGAATTATGCTCCCTCGCTGGCTTGGGTGGAATAAATCCAGTGGCTGTCGGAGGAGACACGGCAGGAGGCGAGCCGAGGACGGAACCCAGCGATACCATGACTTGGATAGGAATTGGAAACAACAAAATGTCAGAGACAGTAGAACTGGTCCGGATCATGCAAAGGTCTCATCCGGTCAGAAGAACACTTGGGATGCATGCAGCAGCTGTCAGAACCGAGGAGGTGAAAGAACCGCAACCTCCTCACAAGCAATACGTCATAATATATTTACCGTATTTAGACCAGCCTCAAACTTTCATCCGTTCATGCACCTTTGGACTTTTTGGGCAAATTCTTCTTCCATGTGCAGGTTGTTGCTGAAGTCACTAATAATTGTTTCTTTCCAGCTCGCTCAATGTCATCATGCTGATGTTTTCTTTGCTCTACCTGTTCCCTGGACCGGTTTGGATGAACATCAGCACCTCCAAGTATGAGATCCTGTCCCAAGTTGAGGAGTTCATGACTGAGGGAAGGATGGAACTTGAGATAGACAGAAGGAAGATTGGTGCGGCCTCTGCATCGATCCCTTGTGGTGAAGACGGAAATGAGCCCAAAGGCAGGGCTCTCAATTTACCGGTCCATCTCCGTTCCTACCCTCACCTATCGTCATGAGCTTTGGGTAGTGACCAAAAAGATGGTGGGAACTAGCGGCCACAAAGAGGTAACTCTAAGAGATATGCTTGGAGGACAGCCACTGCTTCTCCACCTGGAGAGGAACCAAGGCATCAGGGCACGCACGTATGACCAGTAAGAGGGCTCAAAGAAGACCCGTCTGGCCTGGGAAAATGTTGGGATTCGCTGGGAAGAGCTGGACGACATAGCCAGGGAGAGAGGTCTGGGGTTCCCTGCTTAGGCTGCATCAGCCCACCTGGGATAAGCGGAAGAAGATGGATAGATGGATGAACCTGTTCCACATCTGTGACTTGGTACACCAGTGCTTGCTTTCGTCTTCAGGGCATTCCAAATGCTTGTCGTTGCCAGTCATCTCTCAACTTCACCGATAGATGTTATTAAAGAAATACATATATTCATCTTTTCATGGCAAACCCAAATAAAGAAATGGATCTCCCTGCTCCAGCAGTTCTGGAGGCCACTGTACATCCTACCTTACTGTAAGTATCGCCTCTTGACAAGATGGAATAACATTTACCCACATACTGTATACTCATACGTATGTGTACTCATATACTGTATGTATGAAAGCACAGTACCTTCTGTACACACCACCTGTATCTACAGTAAGTACAGTAATAATTATACACAGTGTGTCTCTGTCCTTGTGGCTTCATCGGTTTGCGATGTTCCATAGACCAAGAACCAGCAGATAAACGGACAGTCACAAAGCCTTCATCTTTTCTCAGCATTATACATATAAAAGTCTCCGACTGGTACATTGGTTGGGAAAGGTCTGAAATTGGGATCAGAGCAGCTGGTCAGGTTATTTCCTATTCTCACAGAGAATGTGAGATATTTTATTACTCTGGAATAAAAAGCAATGACCCTAAGAACTCTTGGCTTTTCATCTACAGCTCTTGCCATCCTGCTTTTTAAGGCCGCTGCGTACAGACCTTGATTTCAGCCGTTTAGCCATTAGCTTTGACTTCGATAGTCAGTTGGGTCTGACACAAGACACATTAGCTGCATTAGATACACGATACATGCTGACTTCCCCTTCATAACAACTAGACCTGTTGATAACTGAGTAGACTACGTTTGAATGAAAATACTGGGTAGAACTGGGTGACCTTTGACCTCATATCTCTTACTCTGTCACATATGTAGTTATACTCCCCAAAAGGTTGGAGAATTGAGAGGCAGGCTCCTGCTTCAGGTGCTCAAGGGCCGTATGGCACGTAGTAGGGGGTACCTCGCTAAATGTTGCTTGGTGGGCTGATCATTCTCTCTGCATCATTCCATAGTCAGTAGAACCAGGTAGAACAATGCCTGGTTCACATTGTCAGCAAAGTTGTCAATGAACACTGACCTCTGCCAAGGCTGCCCTTTCTCACCGACTCTGTTCATTATTTGCTTGGACATGATTGCTATGTGCAACCAAGCTGTGAGGGTGTCCAGTTTGGGGGCCTAATGATCCCATCTGATGATGTGGTCTTGATGGCCACATCAAGTTGTGACCTTCAACGTTTACTTCTGCTATGAGACTCAACACCTCCAAATCTGAGCCCATGGTTCTAACCCAGAAAAGGGTAGATTGCACCCTTCAGGTTGGGAGTGAGGTCTTTCCTCAGTGGAGGAGTTGACGTATCTTGGGGCGCAGCATCTGCAGTAATGCGGTCGCTGCGTGTTCTGGGCATACTCAGTCGGAAGGAGGCCACGAGACAGACCCAGGACACGCTGGAGGGAACTGGGAGAGGTGGCCTCGAGACTGCATTTAGACAGAGAAGTCTAGACCTCCTCAGTGAAACCGCTGCCCGCACAATCCGAACCGGTATAAGCGGAAGGAAATGATGGCTTTGCTAAAAATTGTGAGTAGCAGAGCTTTTTAAGGAAGGTCCAATCATTGATCCTGGGATCAGGCCTACGTCTTTGCATGATCTTTAACATCTACAAGATTCTTGCCCTGGCATTTATCCCTAAAAAGCAACAGTGTTATGTTGAAGAACATGAGAAGATTTTGAATTAATAAGTAAAATCCACCAATAAGTCACCAAGACACTTTGGCCACCTGGAGTCACACAAAACGTTCAAATCTACAGCTTTCTTCTTTTGGTATGGAGACTTAAAACCTGATAGGATTACTGCTCTGGCGTAGAGCTAACCTTGTCACTATGGTGGAAGAGTGTTTCGAAGATGGAGCATGACTTTGCCGCAGTGGTCATTGTTCCTTGTTTTGTGTACCGTGAGAATAGCATCCTTTTTTGAAAATGTGTGAGCCAAATGCTTCTTGTAAAGATGTTCCTTCAAAGCAGTTATCAGTGAAATGATCACTGCAAAGAACAGAACAGGAAGTGGGCGTCCATCTGCCTCTCCTTCTCTGGACTAAGAACCAGAGCCAACAACTACATGGATGTAAGAATGATGGACAACCATAGCTACTTAAGTGTGATGGTAATGTAAAACTAGCATGGACTATAATAATAATAATAAAAAAAGCTTATTTTTTTTGGTCCTGTCCAGGCATTGGGGCGGATCATAGTGTGTGTCCGAGTACAGTGCACCTTGCTGGGCCACAGAAAGTGGCTCTTCCGCCTCTATACTCTGGTTCTCCTGGTAGTAGTCTTGTCATACTATTTCATGTCTTCCAGTCCTTCTTACCTCCAGGTGTGCAGAAACTACACTTACATATAAATATGAAGTTTGATATAAAACAGTTATTATATTGGTCTTTTTGAAAGCATACAGGCTACTGTAGATCTGTGTATAATAGCAATACAGCGTAGCAAAGCGTTTATAAAAACTATCAAACTAAGGCCAGTGGGAGTCAGGAAGCCAAAGAACCTGCCGACAGCAGTGAGGACGCTGACATCACAACCAGACACACAATGTTGTCACACAGATACGCAACACAAACTCACAGTGCCCCACCTGTCCCCCCCAGCATACCCCCACCGAGGGGAAAAAGCAAAAAGTTCAGCTAAAGTTTATGCATAAAACCTGCACAGCTCTCCTGGTCTGTCTTTATTTCCACGGCGCGCCACGCAATGAATCCAAATCTTTCAAATGTCAAAAGGCGTCTCAGTCGTTTCGGCTAATCTTTTATTTTGAACTATCAGCAGGCTGCAGATGCCGCCTCAGACCTCGCCCGCCATGCCTGAGACGGCGCACCTTCATCTGGCTAATCTTTCTACCGCACCACGGCTCCATAACAAAAACATGTAAAAAACCTCTCCTGCCACATCAAATCAGCGGGAAGGGAAAAGAACATCAGCAATCTGGGAGCATTTTCTCTCCCATCATCACCTTGTTGACAGACTCTGGCAACTGATAGCACACTGTTAGCTAAGACTCCAAGAGGAAGCACCTGGTAAGTCTGGAGAGCTTCGGAGGAGGGGGTGTTATGCTAACTGTGCTAACATGAGCTTCTGGTACTTCTCTAAATGTTCTCAACTAGTAATGGATGGATGGGTATCGAGAGCGGTATCGATTCTCAAACAGAATTACTTATGGATATCGATACACTCGTACAAATCTGTGTTGTGCTACCTTGTATTATTTCTTGCTAACTGTCTCCATGGCAGCTGGACACGATGCTAACCAATGATAGACCACAGACTGTATCTAATAAACTAATGATCTTTACTACTGTACTGAACAGAAATGGGAATTATTGAATAACTTTTTTACAGGTAAACCTTTTTCCAGTATGACTATGAATGCAGGTTTTTGAAAAAAAAAAAAAAAAAAAATGAATGCAGGTTTTTGGCAAAAAATGAGGTCGAAGTGAAGTGAAATGTTCATTTGTCTATGGCATACAGTACATACCATGCTTGTGGTATTGTTTATTCAATGTAAAACTGCACATTAAATGAGCGTAAAAAAGGGATCGCCCTCCAAACATACGTATATTCTCCCCTCCTCCCCTTCCTTGTTTACCACTCTTGGTTAAATGTTCTGTTGACCAGTTTCAGACCGGTCAACCGGTCAACCGGTCTGTTTCTGTTTGTCATTATTTTTGCATTATTTTCTGTGTGTAAAACTATAATTATTGTCAATAAAATGTGTTCTGTTCCTCAATTATTTTCTGTCATGCATTCCCTAAGGGAAATAAATTTTTTCACACACCCCCTCCCGAAACTGATCATATCTGTACAGAGTGAATTTGAAAGTGAAAGTAGGAAAATGCACCAACTCGGAGAGCATACAAGCATACATTGAGTACTATACATTTATACTCTACATGTTGCTAGGTCGGCACGGCGGTCTGGTGGTTAGTGCGCAGACCTCACAGCTAGGAGACCAGGGTTCGGTCCCCACCCTCGGCCATCTCTGTGTGGAGTTTGCATGTTCTCCCCGTGCATGCGTGGGTTTTCTCCGGGTACTCCGGTTTCCTCCCACATTCCAAAAACATGCTAGGTTAATTGGTGACTCCAAATTGTCCATAGGTATGAATGCGAGTGTGAATGGTTGTTTGTCTATATGTGCCCTGTGATTGGCTGGCGACCAGTCCAGGGTGTACCCCGCCTCTCGCCCGAAGACAGCTGGGATAGGCTCCAGCACCCCCCGCGACCCTCGTGAGGAAAAAGCGGTAGAAAATGAATGAATGAATGAATGTTGCTAGGTCTGCACTAACATTGAAAGCCTTACTTTTTTTGGGAACACTTGCCTTGGTTAAAGTTGGTTTTGGTTTGAGTCGGACCATCTGGAAGGATGGATGATACTAACCAGAATCACATGGGTAACACAAAGAAATATCATTTCTGTTATAAAGTATATATTCTTTGATTTCCCTCATGGGGTTAGCTATGATTGAATATCATGAAATATGTCTTAAATATTTGTGTCAAAGTCCTGCCATGGCAAGGTGACGGTGGAGTATTTGAGTATTTGTCCTCGTTCACACGGACGCTGATGAAAGAAGGACGTAATGAAGCAGAATGAGTCTGCCAAACATTTCAGCTCATCCTAAACCCAGCAGGCTGCTGGATGCCCGGGAAGCCAAGGAGGAAGAAAAAGGGCGACGGGAGAGAGGTCGCCCTTTGAGGCCATCTTTGTGCTGTGATGTCGTTGGTGTTAATTACAACACTGCTTGACATTTGACACGTTTGTCACGCGTGGGGGGTTTCAGTTAGGATCAGCAGGGTGCTTGTCAAACAGCAGATGACTAAAATGACGAGGAGATGACAAGAAGACCATCTTTTCTCTCACTTTCTCAGCTTGTTTTTGAGCTTTTCACACTTCATTTCTACCATTTCTACTGCTTGTGCTTCACAGAAAGCAGAAAAAACATCTAATTACTAGAGTGCTCACTCTTCCTGTCACTGAAACGATTGTTTTAAAAGAACAGAGAAAAAGGGTAAAAAAAAAAAACTTCCAGAGCGTCCTTCTGGTTTTTTTGTCTTTATCACAAGGACGTGGTTTGATAGAAATGGAAGAAAAATAGTCTGCATTCTGACATTTTCAATGAAGCAGTTTTCAGATTGAATGTCTTAATTTGAGTTGAGCATATTTCTTAAAACAAGATGAGTCATCTTCATTTTCAGATGAGACATATGACTCAAAACTAGATCTTTTCTAGTCCCCTTGACTTAACAATTTTAAGAAAATTTTAAGAAAAGTTCTTAATGTCTCACTGAAAAAATACTTTTTAGATGATTTTATCTTATATTAAAGGGGATCTATTCTGCTCATTTTTGGACTTTGTATTGGGTTGTGGACTCCTATAGAGCAGCTACACACAATAACTCGCACATTAAGTTTTGTAGATCTTCCAGAAGGTCTATGCTGGTTTAGCTGGTGGACCAGCATAGACCAGCATAATTTCCATGCTGGTCTATGCTGTTTTTTCAGCAGGATGTAGAGATACTGTAGATACAATTGACACTATTGATACTGTAGACACTGTTGACGCTATTGATAATGTAGATACTGTTGGTAATATTGACACTATTGATACTGTAGATACTGTGCATTAGTAATACTTTCATATAATTGGTACCTTCATGTTATGATGGAAGATTCATGTCTACGATAACAAACAAATTGAATTGAATGGAATCACATTGAATTGTATCAAACTGTTGTATATACAAATATATTGGTTCTGAATAGTATGTGTATTAATAATACTTGTGTATTTTCTGATGATGACAATCTAGGATAATATCTATTAATAGTAAATGTAGTCCATTTGGGGATAGATGACATTGTGTTGACCACGGTAGGCGGCCGTGATGTAAAAGACCTACAGTGTAAGGATCAATGCTACGTATATGCTATATTCCTATGTTTCCAAGGTGCAACTCGGCCATGCAAGGCTTCAGAACAGGAAGTATCTGCTGTGGTATTTTTGGCTGAACACTCGGCAGAACAAACAGAAAGCAATGTAACATGTCGCCCAATCACTTTGCTTGTTTCCTCTCCTTTGGTTTTAATTTGGTTTTGTTCTGGATACTTGCTCTTTCAGACAGCCGCTGCAGTTTCACAATAAAGGATGCTGACATTGTGCGCCTGCCATGGGATGTCAAATGGAGCGTTCCCAGCTTCCCCCTTCCCAACTAAAAGAAAATATGATCCAATGAGGGGACGTAATGTCATTATCAGGCCCTATTTTGTCTCGGCGAGGCTCCGGCGTGTCAGGAGCAGTGGTGCTTGTGGGATTGTCTGCTCGACTGGCGTCAGCATCCAAGTCATTCATAAGAGTGACATGCAGGGGGGGGCACTGAGCATCTCAGCAATTATATAAATGAAGATGTCAGATGAATCCCGGAGGGTGGTGTTTGTCGCTCAGCCGAAGCACGACCGGCGAGGTTGGCTTTATGTAACAAGGAAATGTTATCAGCAACTTTTCTTCAAAAGACTTCTATCCTTCCGTATTTACATATCTGCACATGAAAGATATTTGCTGTCACTCATCCAAGGCATCGCAAAGCTTTCTATTCTGCCCGGGGACACTGGTGAACAATTCCTCCCGATGGAAATAATTCAGTAGGAAAAGAAATCATCTGTTCCAGGGTCAAAACCTTGCCACCATAAAACATTTCAGTAGCATTTGCACACACTTGCTATTCACGCCACTCTTTAATGCTAACCCAAACCCAATGCTCAGAGTGAACCCCCTTCCTGCCTGTTGGAGGCGGGAGGCAAGGAAAACCGACACAGTGAACATGGCATGCCCTGCCATTGGCTGGCCACCAGTCCAGGGTTTTACCTCGGCCTCTCAGCTGGGATAGGCTCCAGCATGCCTGTGACTCTAGTATATAGGATAAGTGGCATAATAGAGGGATAAATGGATGGACGGAATCGCTAGGCAATATATTCTTTCCAGCAAAATTATCCACTTCATTTCATTGATTGTGTGATGAATTCATTAAAGGAGGCCTATTATGCTTTTCCTGCGTAGGCCAAGCTGGACTATGCACCAAAAACTGTTGCTGAAGTCCGATGCCTTTCCTATGTTCTTTGATCATGTTGAAGAGTCAGCAGTGCAAGCTGTAAGCAACAATGTATCAGTGTGTGTAAGTAAGCGGCCATCTGTGTAGCAATATAGGGTGCGCACACAGTGAGCGTGTGAAAATTACAAGCTCACAGAGTTCTGGAGTTGCTACTCGCCTTTTTTGACCACAGTCAGTGATCGACCCGAGTGATCAACACCGGTACTCCCACAAAAAACTACCAGTAGCACAGTGAAAAGCAGAAAAACAAAACATGCAATTATTGGGTGAATACTGATCTTTTGCAAGTTGCACCTGTTTCTTGAGTGTGGTTTTGCATGACCTCATTTATGGTTTTACCCACTTTTAGGGGTGTATTTTCTTGGGGTTGAGGGACGGTATACGCTCAAACATCATGAAAAAATACAAACTACTACAAAACTACAAAAGAACTAAGAAGGAAAGGAGGTACAGGTAAGGCTAAGGCCCTCACCCCGAACCCTAACTCAGAAGGAAGAAGGTAGTGTTAAGGCTAAGACCTTAACCCCTAACTAAGATGGAAAAGGAGGCACAGCTCAGACTAACACATAAACGCATCATGAACATAGAGAAAGAGGAGACCACCAGGAAACCAGTAAGAGGATATGCAATGGGGCGCATGAAAGGTTCAGGTAGGAACAGGAACGGTCATGGCCCGGCCTCGTCCTGCACTTAAGGACACGACTGACTCAGGATAAGATAGCGATTAGCCTCAGACAGGAAGCAGATGGAACAAAATGAAAGCACCAGACAAAATGTCCAGGTGTCACCAGGAAGACGTCAGCGTGTTGGCAAAGTTTCACAGTTGAAAACGGAAAGTTTTGCTGCGCTTGAGTTTTTGCGAGTGATTCCGTCTCAGTGCCAGGCCAGCCTTGGACGTGATGACGTGATGACACATCGCAGCGTTGCCACGGTTGAAGCGGACTCAAAGCTTCAGGGACTTGTTGGGTCACAAGACTTTTATGTCCGTTTCCACTAAGACTTGCCCGTGACAAGCAGATACCCGTGGGTGCCGTCGTCTTCCTCTCCTCTGTCCTCCCTGCTCAAATACATTTTCTTCCGCGTGGCCTCGGGGTCAGCCTTCATCGCATCGTTGTCATTTTCAATTAGCCCACCCCTCCCCGCACACCCCCCGCCCGCCAATATTCTTTTATTTCAAGCCGACGCGCTCGTGTCCGTCAACGTTAGCGTCCCAGACATCACGCTCAGCGCACCTGCCATCCGGCAGCGGGCGGACAGCAGGTGGCGCCGGCGAATGCGTCGGCGAACTGTGATTAGAGGCCAGCAAAACGGACGCAGCTGTTCCATTGGATCCGTCTGCTCCCCTGATGTGAGGCTGAAATATGCATTTCATCCCACGGCACCTTTTCAACTCCGCAATGAAAAAGAAATGAAAGGCAGGACTCAACCAATGGAGCGTCTCGAGAAATACTAGAAACAAAAGCCTCCCGTCTTAAATCGGCACTGATAGCTTCAACATGGCCATAACATTACGTACACCCGCACGATCACACACAACAATCCCGCCTGTTGATTGGCTCTAACATACGGCAATTTGGCCTTTCTAACAGCATCTGATGTTTCCAATGGAATAATAGTTCTTATTTCCAAAAGTGGCGGCACAGTGGTCTAGGGGTTAGCGCGCAGAGCTAACCCTCACAGCTAGGAGACCAGGGTTCAATCCCACCCTCGGGCATCTCTGTGTGGAGTTTGCATGTTCTCCCCGTGCATGCGTGGGTTTTCTCCGGGTACTCCGGTTTCCTCCCACATTCCAAAAACATGCTAGGTTAATTGGCGACTCCAAATTGTCCATAGGTATGAATGTGAGTGTGAATGGTTGTTTGTCTATACGTATGTGCCCTGTGATTGGCTGGCGACCAGTCCAGGGTGTACCCCGCCTTACGCCCGAAGACAGCTGGGATAGGCTCCAGCACCCCCCGCGACCCTCGTGAGGAAAAGCGGTAGAAAATGAATGAATGAGTGAATTTCCAAAAGTGATCAGCATTTACTGGGGGTGTCACTCCGTTCACCAGATACACCAGACAAGATTTACTTTCTACTTTACTTTCACAAAAAGTACAATGAGGAAAATACAGGTAAGTACATGACAATATACAGTACAATCCCTACTACATTACACTCCATGTTCCATGGAAGAAGGTGAACCCTTCCTGCCTCAGACCAGGACAACAGACCATCATGTCCAATGAGGCCGGCAAAATGACCCCCTTCATTTTCATCTATTCATTTATCCATCATCCCAGGCCTTGTGCCCAGCAGACACTTTTTTCTGAATGAGAAAAAAATGCCCCTCTTGTGGCACCCCTGGCATTTATATAATATTCAGTTACAAAAGTACACGTCCATTTTCATCATTGGTGGGATACCCATCCTTGAACACGTCCAAGGACCCTGGCAGCTATGTGCTTGGACTGTCTGGCTCTGTGTGTATCTGTGTGTGTGTGTGGTGGGGGGGGGGGGGGGGGGGGGGGGTTGCTTTTGCTGATGTTGCCTTTTTTTATTAATAAAGTTGAGGCGCAGGATAATTATCCGAGGGAACTATCATGTCATACTGTTAAATCCAATAACATAAATAGTAAAAACTATACATAATATATAATAATAAAACTACTGTACCGTGCAGGTGACCAAATCAAGCGCTCCTTTTATCCTATTTTCTCCTTCCTGTGATGTTAATGACCTGTCTTCTCTTCCCCTGAGCTCACTTGTAAACAACCAGGAAGACATTGTGCATGCAGTGCTCCGCCATGAGGGGAGCCCATACACCTTCTCACCCCCCCAGAACGGCAGTGAGGCATTTGAAACGTGCCAAAGTTTCGCCAGACACCTCCATGGCGCCACAGCGGCTGCTCGGAGAGTGTGCCTGAATACAGTGCACCCTGCTGGGCCACTGCAGGTGGCTCCTCCCCCTCTGTACTTCTCCTGGTAGTAGTCATATCATGGTATTTCCTGTCTACAGTTCAATCTAAATGTAAAAAGTGATTCGTTAGCGGTGTTTGGTTAGTGGTTGTTTGGTTAGCGGTGTCCTATTGGTCTTGAGAAGTAGAAAGTTGTGGGTGTTGAGGGTTGGTGTCATCCTTCCAGACGTTAAGATGTTATCCTGAATGACGGCCCAAACATTGGAGTGCTGAGTGCCGTGGTGTATTCCTCCTCTGCATGTTGATGGACCAAATTAAGTTTTTAGTTTATTTATGGAATGCGTCCAACCACCAACAGGTTTCGGCTCATCAACTCCTACAGCTGATAAGACCAGCCACTGAAACTTCCAATCACATTTACTGTCCATCCACCAGCTTCTCTGGTTCTCTCCACCTAGCAGCTTTACAGATGCCGTCACGCTGCCTGGACACCTCATGGGGTTGACCAGCACCATCTAGAGGCGTATATTGTGGTCGGGGACAGCTCCAGTCCTGCTGAACAGCATGCAGGCGTACCTAATGTTGTGTCCAGTCGTGCATGTTCCGGTAAAGCTGGTAGGGAATGTGTTTGGGAAATTAGTGAGGTTGGAGGGAAGGAGGGAAGAAAGAAAGAAGGTAGGTAGGTAGGTATGGAAGGAAAGAAAGAAGGTAGGAAAGCCAAACAGCAGCAGAACCAGCACACGCATGTCCTTCTGCATGCCAGGCTTTAAAAAGACGTCTTGGCCATGCCGCCCTCCCACATTAAAAACATGTCTGAGAAAGAAGGACGTGTTGGTTTAAAAGTGGCCCCAGATGAGTAAAAATACTAGCAACGTATGTAGTACATGTCCTAGTATCTAACATACAAGAGTAGAAAAGTCAAAGATGTCTTTCTATGATTCTACATGACTGACATGACATTTGAACAGACTTAGTGACCTGCTAAAATGCAATCAAGCAAGAGAATCCTACCATTTGTGGTCATTCTTCATGCAAGGTGTGCAGTGTCATTCATTGCTTCCATAAGAAGGAAGCCAGGCAGGTAGGAAGCACCTTAACTCCACTCAGGTGCGGAAGATTAAAGCAAATGGACGTATCGGGCTTCGCGGGTCCAACCGTGGCCAGACAATGCAACAAACAAATACTTCTACTCACCGCTCCTCGCCCCTCGCCCCGCCGCTCGGACTCTTCGGCGGACCTCCACCGCCGGTGCTGCCGGGGCTGCGCGTCCCTCTCCGGCAGACCCGAGTCGGCACCCGGACGGATCTCCAGAGAAGTCGGCTCGCACCTCAGATCAGCCGCCGCCAACATCCATGCCCGAAGACAAGCCCTTTGCTCCGCGGTGTGCTGTTCCGGTTCCGGTCGGCGGTGCTCGGCGTGGAGCTCCTCTACTGCAGGAGGCTGAGGTCCCTCTGCAGGGATGCACCCCGGCAGATGATGACTGGAGGAGAAAGGTGGTCCTTGCTGGAGTCATGACGAGGAGGGGCCACTCCTCGCTGACACCAACAGTTTGCTTTGTTGTTCTGAGGAATAAATGGCCATTTAAGACATGAATATGATGATAATGTTTGTATTTGGACTTCTATCGGTATGATCGGATTGTTTACAGCCTAATGTAGACCGTACACGATCATCAGTTAAGACTATTTCATTTGGTTCTGGTATTACAAATAATCATATACACAATCTAAGAAGTATGACATCTTAAAAGAGTGGTAATCAGAATTGTACCTAATAAAGTGGCCGACACGTGTTGCTGCATCAAGGCGTTTATTATACATGACAATGTCATATTCATATCTTTATGCAGTTGTGTTGTCTTAAAAGCTCCAGTGTGTCATATAATAATAATTATTGATAACGGAATATTTTCTAAAATACAAATATACAAATCACCAAAATTCCGCAGGTCAGCCAGCACTATTTTTATTATTATTATTTTATTTGATTTATTGCCATTTACTAATTGATTGATCCACGTGATTGCATGGCAACAGAATATATAGCTTAGTATCTTAACCATCTTGGACATTGTTATCATTATATATATATTGTACCTTTTCCTTAGCCTAATTAACGCATGCGCATGCAGTTGTCCCACAGAGTCTGACTCAATTAGTTACTGCTGTTAACGCCTATTTTTCATATATATATATATATATATATATATATATATATATATATATATATATATAGCTCAAACAACAAACATAAACATGTGAAATGCTAAATGAAAAGCGTGTAATTATGTGTCGTTATAATGTGGACATTGTTGAAGAACAAGTCATTTACGGATACTATAAAAAAAGACAAAAAAAAATAAAAAAGATGAAAAAATATTGTAGCGGTCCAAGAACGCAGATTAAAATATTAAAAATTAACGCATGCGCATACAGCACGTGTCCCGCAGAGTCTGACGCACCTTAATCAATTAGTTACTGGTGTTAACGCCTATTTTTCACACACACACATATGTATATATATATATATTTAGCTCAAACAACAAACATAAACATGTGAAATGCTAAATGAAAAGCGTGTAATTATGTGTCGTTATAATGTGGACGTTGTTGAAGAACAACTCATTCACGGATACTATAAAAAAGACAAAAAAGATTTAAAAAATATTGTAGCGGTCCAAGAACGCAGATTAAAAGAAAAAAAGTAACAAAATAGACATCTTTTTTTAATGCCATGTCAATAGTCTTATGGTGGACATGGTTGTTTATATCTACTTGCTACTACATTTAGATTGAAGTGTAATTTGTCCACAGCAGGTAAGAAGGACTATGGAGAAGAAATGTCTGTCGTTATTCAATCAAACAAAAAAATCCCTCTGAGGCGGTGACCCCCCAGCCCCCCCACGTGGTCCAACCTGTGCTTCCATCCAGGGGACAGCATCTGCTGTCTCCGCCCGTCATTTCCTAGCTTGTATACGCGCGGCGTACAGATGTGTTCCTCGTATTTGTGGGATCGCTTACAAAGCTCCTCTCAGCTGAGTGTTTGACTGACATTATGGAGCTAACGGCCTATCTCTGTCCGCCATCATTAATTAAACAGTGGCCATGACTGAGTGCGCTTCCTATTGCACAAATAATCAATTCCAGCGCTTTCAGCTCTTATCAGCGGAAAGATGCCATCTTTTGAGAAGCGGTAATTGGGGGTCCTTTTTTTACAGCGGTGGTTGTCAGCTCCGGGATCCTTTGAGAGTTTTGTTTTACACGTAGCGTGCAGTGGTAAGGACGCCGCTGTTGTCCACCAATGTCTTCCCTGACTTGTTCAAGTGGGAAGAGAAGCGTATTCATTAGTCTTGTGTCCACAGAGCAACACAATTAGCTGCAGAGCCGTCCATTAACGAGGCTATTCTCAGGTGGGCAAATATGGAACATACAGGAGTAAAAATAGATGAATCATTTCAAAGTAGATGTGAGAATCAAAACCTTCAAACCTTGAAAAGGGGTGCAGCCTCTGTTGTAGAACGGTACAGCTAAGTTGCATCATCATTACACAAATGCAAATTAGTTGCTCTCTGCAAACATTTCTCCTGATGGCGGCCATGTTTTTCAATTAATCTTGCTCAAATGTGACACACATGCCCATTTTCCCCTTAAAGGTGGCTATCAAATTTAATTGGGCTAAACACCCTAAAGTTACGGTGTTTTGTACAGTGCATCAAACTGTGTGAGAAACTTCAAGTCAATATGAATGATGGGTTTGGAGCCTCTAGGTTCATAAAGATTAGGAGCTCGATCTCCTCTATTGCCTTTAAGATCAAGAAGATGGGCCCAGGCTGCTCGGAGCATGTGTCCGAATACAGTGCACCTTGCTGGGCCACAGCAGGTGGTTCTCCTGGTAGTAGTCATGTGGTCATAGTGATGTCATGATATTAGGACTCATCAACAGGTACACTTGGTCACATCCTCATTTCTTCCATCCTTCTCACCTCCAGGTGTACACAAACTACACTTAGTATATTCATTCATTCATTCATTCATTTTCTACCGCTTTTCCTCACGAGGGTCGCGGGGGTGCTGGAGCTTATCCCAGCTGTCTTTGGGCGAGAGGCGGGGTGCACCCTGGACTGGTCGTCCGCCAATCACAGGGCACATATAGACAAACAACCATTCACACTCACATTCACTTAGTACATCTCAATCAAAAAAGTTGATATCAGAAAGTTCTGGGTTATATGTATCGTATTGGTCTTGAGAAGCTAGTTATCGCTATCTGTTTGGGGAAAATGATATTATGCATCTCTCGTAAAAACCAGGAGTGTATAAAATCAAAAGAGAAACAATAAAAGGGATTTGATAGAGGCCTAAATGATTGATTGGTACCAACCAATCACCCAATAGGATCAGGCTTAGTGGACCTTCATGTCCAACGTGGTCCTTTGCCCCCATTTGCCCCCCATGGTACAAATGTAACCCACGAGTGTTTCATTAGAAGAAAAGATCACAACATCTGGATTGATGTTGGTGTTGCGGTGGGGTCCAGATGAGCTTCGGGGTGCATCATTAACCAAACTGTAAACCTGTCCTAAATGAAACTACAACACAACACGTCCTATTAAAACTTAGCAGCCGTGCAGTACACAAAGTTTCTTCGCGGTGTTTGCTCATTGTTGCTGACTCAAGCAATCATGGACGTGTTCTGCACTGTTAGGGCGTCAGGATGACAGTAGCACAATAAGGTGTGTGCTCACTGCAAATAAGTGTGGGATGGAGTCTCCTGCTTGTGTACTTTATTTCTTGGGTGTGACTCATGTTTGATGATGTGGACTGTGTGTATGGTCACGGAAAAGCTGGGAGCTACTGTAACTTCTACTACTGAACCACCGCGTACACACAAAGCTGAAAACCTGTCAAAACATGCACCTTGACTGTGACTCCTGTACTATTGTTTTTGACAAATAATGTAACACAAACATAGTATTTCCTTATGGAATACACACTGTGTAAAGCTGAAAGAAAACAAAGAAACCATGCAATTTTGGTACAATTTTGGTACACATCATAAGGGACTGACAAGCACGTGAGTGTCACATTTGGGCATCAAGCAAAAGGTCTTACCAATATGTAGGTTAATTGGTTCCAGACCTGACCGTGATAAGTGAATTCCACTAAGTAGAACAGAATATTTTGGTAGTGATAGAAAAGCTGTTTATGACTTTTTAACATTATTAGAGCCCCGTACACATGAAATAACACCCCTATAGTCGCCTTTACACATCTATCATTCTTTGTTTTCTGTCAGGACACAACAGATAGCATAGCAAGCTACGGTGCTGTATTTGGAGAATGACATCAGAGCTCGAGGGCCAGCGTCCATGCGTTGTGCTGGGCTTTGGTCTTCCTCCTCCCAACTAACTGTCATGTATTATATAGCAAGCATGCATCATTGATGCTGAGCTTTGTAGACGGGTGACAGCCTGACGAAAGCGTCGGAAGGTGGGAAGCAACTTTCTGAACGTCATGATGGAGGACGTTATTAGTGAGCTGCTTTGAATGCTGAGAAGCTTCCAGTGCTTCTTTACATGCACGTCAATCCAAAACAACACGGAGCAAGTGTTCCTTACATAATCGTCCCACACTGACACTTTCACACTTCCATCAACACAAATACCTCGACATCTGCGAACGCCGACACTTCACTTGCGTGAAAGCATCTCACACAGACACTCCAGCCACATCAGCTAGCCCTTGTTTCCGTGTTCGGCTATGGCGTGCACGCTCGCCGCAGCACGTGCAGGCACAAGTTTACCACACGTTTGGTGAGTGCTTTATTTGCCGTGCACGTCTGGTGCTCGGCGTGGCTGAAGGAGGGAGTTAAACGTGTGCAGATGGAGACTTACATGGACATGCTCGGTGAATGTGGTCTATTTCTATTTATTGTTCAGCAGATGCTGAGGACAGAGAAGGTGGTAAATTGTTATTTGTTTGCTAGACGGATGCTTTTCATTACCGGGAGTGCCAACATCTGCCGGGCTCCAGGTTGGCAGCTGCGTGGAGTCACTTTCAGACATTCCCAGTTGCAACGTGCAGGAAATAACAACAAAAGGTTGATATATGTAAATATTGGTTCGGACTTTCCCATTGCCGAGGCTTATCAAGAGCGACGGCTGTAAAGACCATCATATATTTCATAATAAGACCCTATCATTCCTGGCATTATCTTGTTGGGGCTATTGTGTTACGCATCCATGGCTGCTGTTGTTTACATCAGCAAATCCTTGCAATCCAACAGGCTATTGCAGCGCGTAGTAATCTGCTACTTACAAGGGGCGGCCATCTGCCTAATTATCATTTATTTGCATGAAGACAAAATGTCAAGCAGAGGACGCATACATTATCAGCAAAACATGAACAATTCACAGCAGCGCACGCTTTTTTCAGTATCCCCCCCACCCCGCCATGGTCATTTCATCAGGTATGTTTGACTTTCATCCAGCCATACAACTCAGGTGCTGGGGGGCTGGAGCCTATCCTGCCTAACAATTGCCTGTGTAGTATCTGCTACTTTTCCCTTTTCCATGGCCAGAGTTCCTCCAGCAGGCAATGCTACGGTGTACACCCATGCTAGTCAACCAGGAACAATAAAACTAACGTACCCACACAGAGTCTCTTCATAGTTGGCTTTATTCTTGTCCAATCACCGCTCCATGTTTGCTTATTTGTGAAATTGTTCCACTTTCTTATGTATTAGTCCCGGAATTAGAACTTTATCCCCTAATTGTTGGACTGTTTTCTCGGAAAAAACAAACAAAAATCACAGCTTTATTCATCGTTTGGTTTGCTTTTATTAAGCTTTCTTTAATACTCTCTGCTTTTTACAATATTACATCGTTCTTGTCAAATGACAACTTTTTTTCTTGATATTTGGACTAAAATTACTGCTGATTTTTTTGTAAAAGGGACCCCGGGCCGCACTTTTGTCAGATGCATTGAGCTGTGTGAGAAATCGCAAGTCAAGCCACTTGTGGGCTTGAATAAGAGCGCCGCCATGTGGTGTATGTGGCAACACGGTAGGTCGGGGTGATGTTGGTAATGGTAATGGTAATGGTAATGGTAATGGTAATGGTAATGGTAATGGTAATGGTAATGGTTTTATTTCATTTGAACATGCATCAGATTACAATTGAATGCATCCCATAATCAGTTCACAGTTCCACATGTCCAAAAGGAGTAGGAAGAAGCAAAGCTAATTAAATCCTACCCCTCCATCTGGTACTTCAATCAGTAATTGTTACATTTGTTCACTTCCTGCTTTCCTAATATAGTTTAAGTTTATTTATTTATTATTTTTTAATTTCTTGTCCCGTACCGAAGTACGAGGTGATATGACCATACAATGACATCATGGATTCCCATCTGTTTTCCTGTTTCCAAAGCAGCATGTCGTAAGGCGGTGTGCCTCAAGAGAGCCACGGGCGCCCTGCAGCGGCGGTGTGATTGTGTGCGGCGCTCTTTCACAAAGCCCAGCGCGTTCATCAGCGCTTGCGCCGGCAGAAGCCTTGTGTCTCCAATCATCGCCTCCATCAGCATCATCCAGCGCGGGATAGTCACGGCGGCGCTGTCACAAATAATACACTCTGACTTCATTCAGCCGAGATGGCAAATCACCATCATAATTACCACGGCGTAATCGTATCCCGCAGCAATGACCGTCACCGGAGAAACGCCATTAGTGGAATGGCGCAAGCAATCAGCTGGTCAACAACAACATGACACAACCGCAGGCTTTCAGCGTCCTAAATTGTCTTGCGCTTTGGAGACTATTTGTTTTGTCTCACTGTCTCCGTGCCAGAGGATTCCCATTCTTCCGGTGGGTGATATATCTTTAGTTGTTCAGGGAAAAAGCAAAAGCGTCTTTGTGGATGCTGTCATTCACCCTCTTTCTGGGAGGATTCCTCATCTCCCATGAGGCGGCCCATTTGTCCTGGAGTAATTCATTACCTGTTCACTCGCTAGTGACAACAACTCAATTCCATCTGGCTCCCCTGTCTCCTGGGGGCCTGCCAGCCCCAGAATAATAAGGACGGCCACCAGGAAACATATTTGCTCACCTATTACCCCAGTAACAATGCCATGATTGATTCCTGTTTGGATTATCCTCATGTCACTGCGCCGCCAAGAGCCTCCTTAAAGCTCCTTCTACCTGGTGGCGGCGTCACGAATCACAGGAGATAAAAAAGGCGGAAAGCGAAGGCAGCGTGACAGGAGCCGTGCCGCCAAGTCCAGCCCACTGCGTCGTCTCAGCGAGGTACCTGTGTTGTGCCAGGAACATGAAAGTCAGGATGGTTGGATGGAGGGATGCTTGGTTGTCAAGGTTGCAGCGCCAACAGGGACATGGCATTATTGTCTCCGCCAAGCCGAGGGATTCTACTGAAGCTGTGCTCTCTTCTTCATTAGTTTGGAATTATTGTGAATCATCATCATCATCAGCATGAGAATGCTAATGACTTTGGACAGACCCCCCCCCCCCCCCCCCCCCCCCGAGAGGGCCCAGGTAGTTCAGTTTAGAGACTGGTACCACTGCAGCACTTTGAGGGACAATTATTGTTTTTACGTAAAGACATGTACTGAAACCGCATCCAAACATTACTGTATTATTATATACTGTATTATGGAAAGCAGGAAGTGAACAAATGTAACAGTTACTGATTGTAAAAGTACCAGATGGAGGGGTAGGATTTAATAAGCTTTGCTTCTTCCTACTCCTTTTGGACATGTGGAACTGTGAACTGATTATGGGATGCACTCAATTGTAATCTGATGCATGTTCAAATGAAATAAAACCATTACCAACATTAAGACCCAGCCTGAAATAGCTCTGACGTGGATTCTCAAAGGTCCATATTTGCACCACATGTCCATCAAAATGCATTGTCCTTAATTAATAGACATCCATCTATTGGAAGTTCTGGTTTTGGAGGCGGCAGAGGATCCTGAGGCGTTCCCAGGCCTGTTCAGGGAGACAGTCCCTCCAATGTGTCCTAGTGTGACATGCCCTGAATGGCTTCACAGGCAAGCGTCCGGGAAGCCACCTCATCTGGGTCCTTTCAGTGCGGAGGAGCAGCAGATCTACTGCAGGTCTCCCCTGGATGACAGTGAATCTCACCTTATCTCTAAGGGAGAACCCAGCCACCCTATGGAGAACTCATATGAGCATAGGTGAGGGTAGGTATGGAGATGGATCGCTAAATTGAGAACTTCAGCTCTCTCTTCACGGCAATGGACCGATGACGAGTCCTCAATGGAGGCTAGACTGTCCCGGTTAATGGTCCCACAGAGATTGGCTTCCACAGTTGCTGACCTCCCTGAATTGGGGCACAGCCACTGCCAAAAAACATCAGTGGAAGTGTTTTGGTGTCTGTGCCGTCTGACATGACTGTGACCTACATATCAAGTACTCTGGTCATTGCGTGCGTTGACCTATCGTGTTGTTTCCTCTCTGGAGGACGCCGGAAAGCTAAAAGAGTCCCAGCGCGTAAAAAGCAGCGTTTCAAAGCCCGTTATGTAAGATGACTGCTCGTGGCACGGCAGCACAATCTCAAAGACGCGCTGATATTGAACAGCCTCACTTTCAAATTGTGCTGGTGCCGCCACCTCCCACTGCTGGCCGCCCCCACCCGGGGTGCAACTTCAGAGGCCAGCTGCTGTGTCTGACAGCTGGGCAAATGTTGGCGTTCTGCCCCTGCAGGGGGCCACAGAAAGGCTGAGTGTATCCTGGAGACACACTTTGAAATTACCCTTGATCACACATGTACATGTCCCACTGCAGTCCGGGGAAAGTAAACATGTGGAAAAGAATCCAAGACGTGACTTTCCCCGCGGTGCCAGTCAATTGGCATTAACGTTTCAGCTTTCATCCGGCCAATTCGACTGCCGATCGCTAATTGCAAAATGAATCATTTCACATAAGAGCAAGTGTAAACATCTCTGACCAGATTGCCTGAAGATCTATCACCTGGGTGGTGCTTTATTTGCAGTCAAGAGGCTATTTGATTTGCCTCCCCGAGACATCCTCCATTATACACACACATCATCTTCTTGCGGCAAATATCTCATCTTCTGCATCTGGCATCTGCATGCTCCAGCTCTGCTGAAATTGATTAATAGTGGCTTTAATTCCACGGAATGCTGACACGCTACTTGAAATACACGCTTCTTCCACTCTCCTCATCATCATCATGATGGCCGTTCTGCACAAGTTAATGAATAAGTCATCAGGAGGTGACCATGATGGATGCGCAGGAAACAAACACGCTTCCGGAATCAGCGTGTTCGCCAGATGCTCGGCTCACTTTGAACTTTCGATGTAACTTTACGGGTGGCGTCCACGCTGGTTGCGATGGAGCCGGCAGATGGCTTTCATTGCGGCGCCGACGGTTGCTGGCTCTTCACAGGTCACATGTGCTTTGGAAGACCGCTTTGAGGCTCCACTTGGGGCAATAGAACGTAACCGCCTTCACACAGCAACAGAAACACTGCGGCTGATACGTCCAAGCGCTTCTGCATGGAAATAGGAGAGTACAGTAAATATGTCGATTTATATGACCTCATTATCGGGCTTTCCTCCTTTATGGTGGGTCATTGGTTCCAGACCTGATGAGTGAAGATGAGTGAAGGATTCAATATTAACAAATGAAATATGACCATAGTTACATGATCCGATATAGTAGAGTTAATTACATAAAATAAGACATAAAAGACATAAGATGGTGGCTAATGTCTCGGACAGCAACAAAGGATATAAATCTATTTGTGCCATTCCATATGCACCTAGATACAGGGCTTAGGGTACCATTCAAGAAACAGAACGATTCCATGTGGTGAATCTTACTTTATCCAATAAAACAGCCAATTGTATCAAAGTGGCATTCTTAAATATAAAATATTTAAATATGTACAAGAGCACATCACATCGCCAAGCATGATGGAAGGCAGATGGGAAATAAGTACATCACATATTATTTTATTCAAAGATAATATACAGGTAGAAATCCCACAGACTCAGTATGTTTATGTTTGTTGGCTTTGTCAAGTCAAGTTTATTTATGTAGCCCTTCATCTCAAAAGAGTCCCATAGGGCTTTACAAGCTGGTGACAATCGACGACATCCCTGATGAGCAGGCTGCAATGGATGTGGACGCAATATACAGTAACTACATTATATAGAAAGTACATTCAAACAGCATAGTAGTCCAGGTCCTACATGTAGAGACATCAGGAGTCTTGGGATGAATACTGTTAGCTACATGCTGTAAAAATAAGTCTTGAGTCGGGACTTGAACATTTCTACTGAGGTAGCAGCTCTAATCATCTTAAAGCTTGAAGGATTAGCACTGGTAGGGCCAGTGAGAGTGTAAATCAGCGGTCTCAAACACGCGGCCCGTGGGCCAAATGCGGCCCGCAGGACACTAGTTTGAGGCCCCCGCCTTGATATGAAAGTTTAATGTCAGTGCGGCCCGCGCAAGTTTGATATGGATGCTATATGGTATCATGTACCCAGAAAAAAATATTACGTTTGATTAACATTCATGTTAAAGGTTAAAGACCCTGCAGCTGCGCAATATGTTGTAAATAAAAAGAGTATAAATGTGACTATAGTCGTGTTTTGTCATGTCTACAGGGCTCTAATAATGCTTTGTTCATTTTAATCTGAAAAAATAATTTGTCTACCCACCAACTATATGTGGTTTCTTAAGTTTTTATTATTTGCCGTTTTATTATTATTATTATTATATTTATTTATTACTGATTGATTGATTTTCTTTATTCTTGATTTGTTTATTTATTTTTCATCTTATTTTGTGTATTTATTGTAGAAAATCAGAACCAAAGCACTGAAAAAGTTTGTATATTTTTCTGTTTTTAATAAATGCGTATAAAATGCTATATGCGTAATAAATGCCCAGACCCAGCTCCAGTGGCCCCCAGGTAAATTGAGTTTGAGACCCCTGGTGTAAATGGACATTAGGAAGAAGACTCCACTTGGCCTTCTCGTCTGGGAAGCAGGACACCGGTGCTGTCAGCAATTGGCATGAACTAGACACGTTGGATAAAGGGCACAGGTGATGCCTTCAAAGACAGACCTTGTGTTGTCAATCTGAATTTTTCTAAAAACATGCTGGCTATTCAACGCCGCAGCTCATTTCAACTTTGTTTTTTCGCTCCTAAATGTCCTCCACGTCTCCGTCTGGACTTCAGTCGGCATGAAAGCCCAATCTCCAACACAAATCATGGACGTGCCCACTCCTTGCTAGCCCACCCCTGGTGCTCGTACAGCAGCAAGGTAATAGGAGAGGAGAATTCACAGCCAGCCCAGCTGTTCTAATGACTACAAGTAGCACCTTTAGCCGTTTGGAGAAACTTAGTCATGAATCAGTATTGCTTTGTACTCATACCAGGCTTTTCCAGCAGGAAGAAGTACTTTCTCGGGGACTACAGCGCATGGAGGCGGGCTGCCTGCCTGGACTGGTAATGCCAGCCGAGGCCACCATGGTGGGGGCCACCTGAAGGTGAAAGTCCTGAGAGTGAACATTCATCACTGCTGGCGAAGGGGCTGAAACAGGGGTGGGGGAGTGGGGGGGTGGTGGTCACTGACACTAATGGGGCCGTTAGAGATGTGTGAGAAATGTTCAAGTTGTTTACAGGTACTTTCAGTACTTTCAGTTCTCAACTACAAAAAGGGAGAAATCCAGCGTTTTGTGGAAACAAGACTTTCACTTTGACACAATTAGCCAGAATATGGAAACAACCATACCACAACATTAACAACACTAAAAGTGCTTGTTTTACATGAAAATACCCATTTATGTACAGATAGAACACCATCAACTATTTCACATTTGGAACTGAATTGTGCACATGTACGTATTGAAATGTCCCTTCAAAGCGTAACCTTGTGTACTTTCCATGGCTGCCTTGCTACCTGCTCTTTACCATGGGCGAGATACTCCTCTAAAAAACACTTCCGCCACCTTGTGGTCATTTTTACAGCTTAAAACCACACCACACATGATCTCTTCGCTTGTGCAGTTGTGTCATGACCTCTTTTTGTCTCTTGTGCAAATGCAGCCTACCATGTATGAGACATAGGGATCCATTTGGGTGGGTAAAAGTGTATGGATACATACACACTACTAACTCCTTATTTCTAAAATCACAAATACTTCAACTTGCTGATATAGTTAATCTTCAAACAGCTAAAATAAAGCATAAGGCTAAAAATATCCAATTACCTAAAAATGTCATCCAATACTTCTCTACAAGAGAGGAGAAATATGATCTCAGGGAAGAACTACATTTGAAACACTTCTATGCTAGGACTACGTTAAAAAGCCATAGCATTTCAGTATGTGGAATCAAACTATGGAATGGATTGAGTAAGACCCTCAAACAATGCACAACGATGAGCCAATTCAAGAAACAATACAAGCAGTTGATGTTTGCTAAATACAAGGATGAAGAGTCTTGAACCAGTCATGATGTGCTATACATATCACTATATTGACACTTACTATGGTACACATTATGTCATTGGATGCTCATATCACCTCGTACTTCGGTACATTATTTTAAAAAAAAAAAAACAAGAAAAAAAACTTAAATTGTATTATGGAAAGCAGGAAGTGAACAAATGTAACAGTTACTGATTGTAAAAGTACCAGATGGAGGGGTAGGATTTAATAAGCTTTGCTTCTTCCTACTCCTTTTGGACATGTGGAACTGTGAACTGATTATGGGATGCACTCAATTGTAATCTGATGCGTGTTCAAATGAAATAAAACCATTACCATTACCATTACATCTTTGGTAGTGAATGAGTTAAAATAGCCCAGATGAGGCAAGAAGACTTGTAATGTGCGGGTGAGCAAATGAAGTGCTCCTTTTTTTCTGTAGACAAACATTCACTTTAAGGGGAAGGCATTTGGTGCTAGCGGTACTACGTAGCATGATCTTGCCTCATTGGAGCGTTATCAGTTATCGCAATGAGGTCATAATTCCCTCATATCAACTCGGTAATGATCCCGTGGCCCTATTTTAAATTCAACCAAGCACCCTGGGAAACACTTAACCCCCCCATTCTTCAGGGTTCCACATCTCACTGATTGTTGTGGATAACGTTTACCCAGACGTTGGGAGAAAGAAGAGACAAACAACCACGGCAAAACAACCATGGTGGTGTCGCATACGCAGCCGTCTCCCTTCCCAAACATTTCAAGCATCTGTCTTGGTCGGGCTTTGAGTTTGACACCCCCACTTTAAAGGTTGATCTGTATTTGGAAGAATTATTGTTTGTTTGCCAGATCCAGCAGGTGGCATCGAAGCCAAAGAGTCTGACTCCATTTTGTATACGTGTTTGGTATATACAGTACATTCTGCCATCTCTTCCTGTCCTTTGTCTGAGGTGTTGCCATGGAAACAACACGGTATTAGCTCATTCCATATGAATGACAATCATGTGGACGGGTGAGGAAGGACCGTCAGGGACTTAGCCTTTTTGGCGGCATCCCAAGACATATTTTGTAGGTTGCCAAACGTCTGGCCGATATAATCAACATAGTTGATTTCAACATTGAAACCAGGCGTCTCTTGATGTTTATTAAAAGAACAGCTGCTGTTTGAAGACAAACTCCAAATTGCATACATTGCATCTTTATTTGCACTGTGGAGGTATTCACCTGAATGCTCGTGGGCACATAAAATATCCACCCATACGCTCGTATCTTCCAGGAAATACTGCATGTGATGTCCTGTTGTACTGTACTGTACTACTGATAGAGTATACTATACTGTACATATCAGCAAGCATGACATATCTGCTGTACTTTTTTTTTAGCTTTATGCTCTTGTTTCACTGAAAAATGCTATTAATTTTAGTCTTCATGTATAAGTATTGATATGTTAGTATAGTTACTACTGTATGTGTGTGTACACATACTGGAGTACTGAACACACACACAGCTAGCAAGTACACACTAGCGAGCACCCCGCCTCTCCCCATTGGGACAAAGAGAGTCAAAGACCGACAGGAGGGTTCACTCACTCTGTTCATTCTGCTATAGAACCAACACGCCCAGTTGTGGAGACAGATGCACAGAGTGAATCTCTTGGAAATCAAACACGCGTGAACATAACAATATATCCAGGCCAACGTGATACAGTTCCATTTTATTTATCATGCCCCTTATTGATTACTACGACAGGCCTGGTAGTACAAGACAAAATCTTGAAAAATTGCTAGAATATTAATTTTACACACTAAACTGCCTGTTTAGACTTTGCCACGGGGCATCAGATGGCTTCTAACATTCCTGGCAGGAGATCCTGTTTTCTACCTGGCAGCTTTGGGGGGGGGGGGTCCATCATAATCTGGGGTGCTTTTTCATTCAGTGGAACACTGGAGCTTCAGGTCGTGTTGTCAAACCCTGGTCGGTGACATCACAATGCTGGCTTGACCAAGGACTTCTTCAGGGAGAGGAACATCCCTCTTCTGGACACATCATCCGCTGATTGACATCCCATAGAGAACATTTGGGGATGGAGGCAAGAGAAGTTTATAAAAATGGCCATCATGTCCATACAGTTGATGCCCTTGGTGAAGACGTCTTCACTACTTGGAGCAAGTAGTAGTACTGAGTACTGAGTCTAATCAGACATTTTCTTCTTCTGCTTTGGAGAGTTTTTGTCACGTTGCGGCTTGAGAACTTTACGGTTTGACCCCACGATGCAGAGATGAGGACTCAATTGCTGGTAAAAATGTTGTTGCTATGCAGCAGAACTACACACTAGCAAGTCCAACAGAAACAAAAGACAATGAACCAACATGAACGAAATAGACATCACAGAAAATGGGAAAAGGTGCAGGAGATAATGGAAAGCAATGGAAAAGCAACACAGGAAGTGACTACAAAATAAGGCCATGAACCAGGAACTAAGGAAAAAAGGAAAACCAAGAGCTGTCACGAGGGGGAGAAGCCCAATCGTGACAGTTTTTTGTCATTTTTTGGGTGATGGTCTTAAACTTTTGATCAGCTGATAAACAGCATATTTCACTGCAATTGTTCTTTTCAATAAATACATTTTTGTCACACTCCCCCTTCTTGCTTTTGCATATTGTAGCTCTACTTAAAACCTCATTAAGATCCAAATGTGCAAAAGGCCCATTCTAGCTATTTTTACACCGCTCTTAAGATTTTGATCAATGACCAATCTAGCAATATTTGATTTCAAGCGGAATGCTTCCTCCATGGCGATGCTAGTCAAGAAGTTGACCTTGAGTAATTGCAAATGTTTGCGGCTGATGCCTGTTGGAGTTGCGCTCGACTCAGCTTATCGAGCTTCCTTCACATCCTGTTTTTGTTACGACGTGCTGCCTTTCGTGCGTGTTTAGCCCGCCTTGAGAGAGCTTCCAGGGAATTATTCAGCGTGACCTTGGATATCTAACAAGGTCACGAGGGTACTGTCTTGCCTTTCTCGATGCTTCTCTTCTCCAGTGTAATTGATCCGGCTGAGAATTGAAGGAGGCAAGGTCACGTCTGGCCGCAAACGCATGCTCTCCATCACCGTGACACAGGTGGTGGCGCCGTGCCGCTCACCTTTAGCCGCCTGATCAGCTGCAGGGTGCTACTTCTTGCAACCTAGATGGCAGCTAACGAGTACAAAAGCCAGTCAACTTTTTGGCTTTTACTCCCTCTATTTATTTCTATTCTACAATACAGCAAATATTTTGTAGTTATACCTGCTGTGTAATAGTACACCACTTCTGCCACCCTTGAAGATTGGGACAAGCAACATTGCTGAATTTAACAGGCAAATATGGTGAGTTCAATACAAGACGCCATCTGTGACTTCAACCTGAGCAGCATTTCTGGTTGCTTCTATGCAAAGTTTACACGTTTATGGACTATGAAGCTCGTCATGACAGTCCACATACAGCATACCTCAGCTGATGTTTTGGAGGGGGGCCGGTGGGTTGTCATATGTACTGTATCCATGCTTCATTAGCGTTCCACAACTGGCCAAATGTGCTCCTCCAAAACACAAGAAGCATCCGGAGGGCACGCGTGTAATGTCCTGATTGTCAGCATGTAGACTGGCCACAGACCGACCGCAGAGGGCGGTCATTTGGTGCATCGTCTATACAGTCCGTATGTGTGTCTTTTGTACGTTCTTCTGGTCTCAAGTTTGGGCACACGTGCACCACACGTATGTAATTAATGTGGTTTGTGCACAATCAGATGTTTCGTCGTTAATAAGGAGGGAACCAACCTACCCGCCACTCATAGCACATCAGTCATGATGTGCTATATATGTCACTATATATAAAAAAAACCTTTAAACTATATTAGGAAAGCAGGAAGTGAACAAATGTAACAGTTACTGATTGTAAAAGTACCAGATGGAAGGGTAGGATTTAATAAGCTTTGCTTCTTCCTACTCCTTTTAACTGATTATGTGATGCACTCAATTGCAATCCGATGCATGTTCAAATGAAATAAAACCATTACCATTACCATTACCATTACCATTACCATTACCATTACCATTACCATTACCATTACCATTACCATTACCATACCTTCTGCCTTAGTTCCTCATGTGAGGAAAAGTGGTAGAAAATGAATGAATGAACGTATTGTGATGGAGGCCCTATTAGAGGAAATATGGCAAACTAAAAAGCGTCCGCTTTGCTGAGCTTTTAGTAAACAAGCGGCAGCCTTGTTGCTAATAGAAACGGTAATGTGTCGGTGATGTCGCGCTAAACGCTGGTGTCTGTTTCGCTGGAGTGTTTCATCCATCTGTAATAAAGCTTTCATCTTGAAAATGTAAACAGATTCTTTGTGGCATCAGGAGCCTGTCAAAGAACATCTGGTCACACATTTGTACACAAAGAAAGTCTCAGAGTCAAATTTAACAGGCTGCGAGAAGGAGATGGAATAAAAAAAGAAAGCTGTGTTCAATTTGCGCGGGCCGGCGCCGCTCAAACAGCTCGGCTCATTAATCAGCCAGGAATTGTTCTTGAAGGACGTTCAGCTGACTGAATCAGGGGGCGAGGGTTGGGGGGGCGGGCACGCCGCTAAAATCAGAGGCAAGATCTGAATGAATTTCTACCGGTCTTGGAATCAATCAGCTGCCGGCAGAAGCCGCTTCAGGCGATCACAAGATCACATGTTGGAAATGAAACAATTCTCCCGTCAAGCATCAAGTATTTGGGTTTTTCCTTTGACAAGATCCTGAAATGCTGATATTGCCTTTCCTGAAGACGACGCAGGTTCGATTCCCGGCCAAGAAACACCCAACCATTGGTGCCTCCGAGCCTGGATGAAAAAGATGAAAAAGAGCCTGGATGAAAATAGTTCAGCCTTGGTCACATCCACACTATGACTTTTTATCTTTCCCCAAACTCCTGTGGTGGTCTTTGTGGGCATCCACCCCGCTGTTACTGTTTAGAAATGGGAATTTAATTGAAGTGACTTTTGACTTCATATGCAGCAAAGTAGAAGATGCAGCACACCAGAAGATGGCTGTCAGGTGTAGCTCCATCAGATTGACTTGACTTATTTAGGACCTGTGCTGACAATTTACCGCTCAAGATGGCTGTGGTATAGCTTTGATTCTGTAGGATTTATTGCTTTGTAGTATTTACTCAGCTGCCAAGAATACACATCTCCATCACATATGTTTATTTTGATATTATTCTTATTATTGCCTTTTATTATTGCCTTATTGGTCACGGTGCTAAGTGTATATGTTTACGTTGATATTCGTATTATTACATGCGGCCTTTTTGGTCTCACCTGGTGTTAAGTGTGTACAGTACAACACACAAAGACGTACAAAGTGTGCACGTTTGACATGACATGACATCACACGTGTGCATTTCTTGTGTTTTTTGCATGTAGACCGGCGTACTTTAACTAGCTTATAGAAATACTTCTCATACTTGTGTTTACCAGATAGCCTAATACTGCCTCCATAGTCTACTATTATTTGTACATACAGTACATGACCCAGTGGCCTCAGGGACAAGGCATCAGACCCCCCAGCTGGGGATGGCGGGTCCCACCGGTTGTGGAGTTGATGTTCCTTTCCAGACTGCTAGGAAAGGAAACCATTCAGTTAAAAGTCAGCAACAAAAAAGGAGTTCATGAATAATACAGGGGGTGTTATTGCTGTACTTATACAGTACTTCTACTTTGGAGTGCCAAAGTGCCTTCACGAGAAGGAGGTGAAAATGTAATGGGACTGGAGGGACTTGTAAAAAAAACAGTTCAAGCAAATTCATTTGAAATGATCAAACAATAGATAAAAAAGCTGGCAGATATTTGATGGTGCGATCCAAATGTTGGAGATAAGTCTCCATCGAGTGGTGGCAATTTTCCATTCACTGGAAAGAAGGCTACCGAAGACCACTATTTAAGGTATTTTAAGAGTCTGAACCAGCATGTACATTTTTCTATTCATTGTCCCATCACATCTGATGTATGATCAGAGACGTCACGTGTAATGGGAAGTCAACCTGAATAAATGGCTTGCCCCCCCAGGCCAGATCACCCCTCCCTCCCGTCCTGCCCCTCCCCTCAGTAACCATCCAATCAGAAATCCAATCAGAAAGTCCACCAGAGTGGACTTTGTGGAAACATAGAAAGTGAGCCATTAGACAACTAGTAATGAACCACAACTAAAAGCAAAGGTAATGATTATAAAGTTGGTTGTTAAAATCTGGCTGGAGGATATATTTTTTTAACCGTTCATTTTTTCTTAAGAAGGATGAGGAGATACCAAGAATATACCATCAAAGGTTCTCCCCTATTTGGCCATGTAAAATAGGAATGCTGGCGGAAAACAAGTAAGATGCCTGCATTAGCCTGCTGCTGAGTTTAATGTATAACTGTCAGGAACAGAAGACGTGTCCCACCAGGTGGCGAATGAGGTGAATGAGGCATGGCGGCCTCTGATGTCAGTCCAGTCTTACATTTAAGGGTAATGAGAGGCGTTCATTTGGTTGGTTAAGATTACACTCGGCTGTGTTAAACCCTCTCACGCCTTTGCAGCATGTACGTTACCTTATTGCAGTATGAGTATTAGAGCATGTACCTTACCTTATTGCAGTATGAGTGTTAGAGCATGTATGTTATCTTATTGCAGTATGAGTATTAGAGCATGTACCTTACCTTATTGCAGTATGAGTATTAGAGCATGTACCTTACCTTATTGGAGTATGAGTATTAGAGCATGTACCTTACCTTATTGGAGTATGAGTATTAGAGCATGTACCTTACCTTATTAGAGTATGAGTATTAGAGCATGTATGTTACCTTATTAGAGTATGAGTATTAGAGCATGTACGTTACCTTATTAGAGTATGAGTAGTAGAGCATGTACCTTACCTTATTGGAGTATGAGTATTAGAGCATGTACCTTACCTTATTAGAGTATGAGTATTAGAGCATGTACCTTACCTTATTAGAGTATGAGTATTAGAGCATGTACGTTACCTTATTGGAGTATGAGTATTAGAGCATGTACGTTACCTTATCAGAGTATGAGTATTAGAGCATGTACGTTACCTTATTGGAGTATGAGTATTAGAGCATGTATGTCACCTTATTAGAGTATGAGTATTAGAGCATGTACGTTACCTTATCAGAGTATGAGTATTAGAGCATGTACGTTACCTTATCAGAGTATGAGTATTAGAGCATGTACGTTACCTTATTGGAGTATGAGTATTAGAGCATGTATGTCACCTTATCGGAGTATGAGTATTAGAGCATGTACGTTACCTTATCGGAGTATGAGTATTAGAGAATGTATGTTATCTTATTGGAGTATGAGGAGTAGAGCATGTATGTTACCTTATTAGAGTGTGAGTATTATAGCATGTATGTTACCTTTTTGGAGTATGTACGTTATCTAATAAGCTGTGGCGGTACCCTATGTTAAAAAGTGAAACAAACACCATAGAACAATACGTACACATAGTTTTAGATAAGAATACCCAGTCACAAAAGTCCATCCAAAATTCTAGTGAAATCATTTTACAATACAATACATTCATTTAAATATTCAGTGATTCCAGAAGGAAAGAGTTTAAGAATTCCTAGAAATACGTCCCAGCAATTGAGTGCCCAGAGAGTGAAGAGTGAAGGAAGGGACTGTATAGAGTTTATATGAAGGGTCAATGAATAATGAGCTGCAAAAGGGACCAAAGAAAAGTGACAGTTGCAAAGCCTCCTACGGCCGACCAGAGCAGATGGATCCAAGTTCTTCATGTAAAAATCTGGGTTGGTTGAGTAGAGCTCCAGGAGGATTGCCTTGTAGTGCAAAGTTCATAGCTCGCCATTTAAACCTGACCTATATAAAATAGGACCAGTATAAATTAACGTCCACATCAAATGTGGACGCACACAAGAGCAGATAATGTTCATCAGGTCACAGGTGTCTTCCACGGTTATTGCACTGTTTATTGCATGGTTATTGGCCAGAATGTTTGGAGCAGTTTTTATTTTAGAATCTGACAGCTGCAGGAAGGAAAGACCTGTGATATCTCTCTCACACACTTTGGATGTATGCCCACTTTGCTGCCTCAATGAGGTATTTCTAAGCATTAAGGTTGCTAAATGAAGTACAAAACAAATATAAGGTATTGATAAGATGCAATGTGTAGTGTTCTACATTGCCCACAACTGGCACAATAATCCCCAACACGACTGTAACCCACACCAAGATGACACTCAACTCTGAACCCCGCACGTGGAACACATTTGCAGCAAGACACACAAGCACCAGTCTTACAGTATTGACATCTTATCACATGTGTATGTGTGTGTAAGTACATGCTCACGCATGGATAGAAAAGCAGAAAACTTTTTGGCGCGCTTTTCCAGGAATAGGTGTGGCCTTTTTTTTTACCTGTTTGTGTATCTTTGGAACACAGAGAAAAGAGAAAGATGTGTTTTCATGTCTCACATAAGCATTGTGGATGATTATATTCTGTTTAATATTATGATGAATGGAAAATGGTGCTTGTTTAGACTTTGGAAAAGACACAAGTATGGTAGTAATAGTATTGTAGTAGTAGTAGAATTGTGCAGGTGTACAATACAATACTAAAGTGCTAAAAGTTAAAAGTGCTGTGGCCTCCCTCACCACACGTCCATTTTCTAATTCTTTTAGCTGGATAACGAAGAAGCCTGGGTCTCATCTCAGTGGGGGGTTTAAAAATAGTCCACATTATGGCGTATTTAAGTGTAATACTGCAGCGCTGTGGAATAAAAGCCCATCATTGGAAACTGGGGAAGATATACTTTAGCGAGCCTCCCCAGGTGATATGAAGAATGAAGTGCGGCTGAAGAGTCCAACATTTTACTTTTCATTTTGGAATTAATAACCGAGGCTTCATCTGAATGCCGCCGCTGTTTTTAATTTACTCGGGCCGAGCGGGCTGCGGCGTGACTTCCAGTCAAGAAGCGCAGAGCAGACGAGCGGCTGCATGAGAATGAGCCGCTCCCCCCGCCGCCGTGGGTCCATCCCCAGCAAATAAATTGGGGTTGACTTTGCCAGGGCCTTGACGGAAGGCACGAGCGATGAGATGTGCTGCTGCTGTGCGGCCGTGTAATATTCCGCCAAGATGAGAGGCGGCCGTAATGTCAGGTGAGGGAGGAAATGAAGAAAAGCTTTTATTCACCAGTGACCCTTTTGGAAGACAACACACAATACTTTTTCTTCTCTAAGTGCTAAGAGAAGTCAAATAAAAGCATATCTTCATGTTATGAAATGTTTTTTTGATGGGGATGTTAATATTCCTCCACAGAATAAGGAGGGAAGCGTGTCCTTATTAACTTTTTAAGCATCCTTAAGCAAACGCAGCAAACTTTAGCACAAGTACGGCCGAGTCTTTCATATAAAGTCATGAGGAAAAATTAATGATCAACTCATCTCTCATTCTTTTGAAATAGTATTTTCCATTCATTCATTCATTCATTTTATACCGCTTTTCCTCACGAGGGTCGCGGGGGGTGCTGGAGCCTATCCCAGCTGTCTTCGGGCGTAAGGCGGGGTACACCCTGGACTGGTCGCCAGCCAATCACAGGGCACATATAGACAAACAACCATTCACACTCACATTCATACCTATGGACAATTTGGAGTCGCCAATTAACCTAGCATGTTTTTGGAATGTGGGAGGAAACCGGAGTACCCGGAGAAAACCCACGCATGCACGGGGAGAACATGCAAACTCCACACAGAGATGCCCGAGAGTGGGATTGAACCCTGGTCTCCTAGCTGTGAGGTCTGCGCGCTAACCCCTAGACCACCGTGCCGCCTAGTATTTTCCAAATGATTGGAAATTCTATCTCTGAATGTTCTGAACTCTTGTTTCCGTGCCTGTGCTGCACTGAGTATATTGAAGGAATGTCGCCTCTACTGGTCATAACCAGTACCACGCTTCCTTTTGATGATGCATCCATCCATCCATCCATCCATCCATCCATCCATCCATTTTCCTCCGCTTATCCGGATCCGGGTCGCGGGGGTAGCAGTCTCAGTAGGGAAGCCCAGACTTCCCGGTCCTAGGCCACCTCCTCCAGCTCCACCGGGAGGACACCAAGGCGTTCCCAGGCCAGTTGTGAGACATAATCCCTCCAGCGTGTCCAAGGTCTGCCCCGGGGCCTTTTCCCGGCTGGGCATGCCCAGAACACCTCACCAGGGAGGCGTCTGGGAGGCACCCGGACTAGATGCCCGAGCCACCTCAACTGATTTCTCTCGATGTGAAGGAGAAGCGGCTCTATTCTGAGCCCCTCCCGGATGGCTGAGCTCCTCACCCTATCTCTTAGGGTGAGTCCAGCTACCCTACGGAGGAAACTCATTTCAGTCGCCTGTATCTGCGATCTCATTCTTTCGGCCATCATTCTGATGATGCAATGAATCAACATTCCATTGATTGATCTTGGAAAGAAGACTTCCTTTCCACCAAGTGCTGGAGTTTAATGCTGCAGGCTGAGCAGTGGGACACAGATTGACTCCTGGGGTACTCCTATTTCTGACATAGCCGCTGCGGTCAATCAGGAAGACAACACAAGATGTTGTAGCAGCACAAAATGTCTCACTTGGTGGAAAGAGAGTAGAAGTCAGCTTCCATCTTCTTTTGCTCTGCATTCACAGTATTTATAATACAGTACAGTACGTACGCATGAAGGCATACACAACAAGACTTGTGATGAAGCTGTGAGTCATTTGGAAAATGACACAACAAAACATCAGGAGAACGTGGCCTGGGGTGACTTATATGTCCTTCAACTATTCCGACATTATGTGGGCTTGTCACCAAAGATCACTTCTGGTCACATGTGGTTTTTAAAAGTAGCGTATTTGCTTGTGAACACGAAAAGGACAAGCTGCCCGTTTCAGATTCTCCACTCTGGAAGCCATTTTGAAAAAAGGCCCCTTCGGGGTACAGTAGATATGCCAGTCAGTGTGGCTGTGCAGCCTATGTTGGTAAAACCTCCCTCCCACACTGAACACAGGGTTGACAAATTGGACTTTTGGCCCAACCGTCACTGCTCTCGACTCCCATTCCAAAGCCCCGGGTGGGGCCCTCTGAAGGTGGGTGACCACCACACCGTTTCAGTGTGGATGAAAGGCTGAAACAATAAAATACTTTGCTGTTTCGACCTGAAAACACTACCATGTGGGTAGACCCTGAGAGTCTCCTGTTAGCATGAATGTTGGGAGGAAGTACCAGGAGCAACTAACACACACGGGGAGAACATGCAAAGTCTCCACAGATGGAGATTTAAACCCACATCTCCTTACTGTGTGGCCAACATGCTAACCACTGGTCCATCGTATTGTTTATCACAAAAATGAATCTGTTGCCAACTAAAACCATGATGCTAATGAAAAGGCAGCCATCTTTCACAGAATGCATGCAGGGTAAAGGACTGTGACAGCCAAGCGTAGGAAGAGAAGCTTCTTGTCGGGGAGCTCGCCTCGTTACTCATACGCCAGAATAAGTGGTCGGCCGTGAGGAAGAGGAAGTCCCGTCCTGGGACTGCCGTCAGTGGTGCATGTGGGGACAGCGTGATGAATGAGGGAGGGAGGCTGCAGCAGCCCATAAATCAATACCCCCGCCAACTCTCTCCTGTAAAGCCCTAGAGCCCCTCGTGCATCTCTTTTTGAAGATGATGGCGGGACACCCTGAACTAATGCAGGAAGACCCCCCCAACCCCCAGCAGCTCCTCCTCTGGAATATCGCAGACAAAAGCACCTAATGAGTGATCCCGGGGGACCAGGAGGGGGGGGCTAGCACTACCTCTAAATGCATTCGTCCAACTCCATGAATGATTTATCATAGCAGAGTCTGTCTCATTGGCCAATGAATTGCAAGCATTAATCCCGTACTTAGTCGCCAACATGGACACCTTAAGCAGCGTGCAATATCCGTGCATTTACACAATCACGTTGTTGCATCCCAATTATGGACGCTCAATGCTTATCCAAAGCAAAAAGCATCTGCATGAACATGCTTCTTTATTCAACACCCTTTTTGAATGCTGCACATTTCTATGTGGCACAAACATCTGGAAGAAGAAAATATAACCAATGAACTGGGCTCATTTAGCATATCATGCATGAAGGAAACATATTAGAATGGAAATACCAAAGGAAGACACCCTCACCCCGCTGCCTCCCATATAACCTTTTAGTGTGAGGAAAGTCAGCAGTGAACCACAAGCGGCAAGAAATGTAGATGAGAAATGGAGAAAGGCTATTTTAATTGGTAAGAATAGCCGCTAGTCACCAGCAGGCATAACCAAAGACAGCTATTTGGGGACAATGTGACAATTAGTCTTAATATTATTATTATTATTATTTACAAGCGATGTTTGTGGTAGAAATTATGTGCTGGTCAAACATTACAGAATAAAAGTTGCATGTTCCAAGATCTCCTGTGCCTACTTCCACATGTTGAAGCTGCCACAACTATTTTTGTAAGTTAATTTAAGTAATCTGTATTTTCCTAAAACCCTATTTCCATTGTTGATGTGGAATCAAACTATGTAATGGATTGAGTAAGACCCTCAAACAATGCACAACGATGAGCCAATTCAAGAAACAATACAAGCAGTTGATGTTTGCTAAATACAAGGATGAAGAGTCTTGAACCAGTCATGATGTGCTATACATATCACTATATTGACACTTACTATGGTACCCATTATGTCATTGGACGCTCATATCACCTCCTACTTCAGTACGTGACAAAACTAAAACTAAAACTAAAACTAAAACTAAAACTAAAACTAAAAATAAAAATAAAAATAAAAATAAAAATAAAAATAAAAATAAAAATAAAAATAAAAATAAAAATAAAAATAAAAATAAAAATAAAAATAAAAATAAAAATAAAAATAAAAAAAACTTAAACTATATTAGGAAAGCAGGAAGAGAACAAATGTAACAGTTACTGATTGGACATGTGGAACTGTGAACTGATTATGTGATGCACTCAATTGTAATCTGATGCATGTTCAAATGAAATAAAACCATTACCAATACCATGACCAAATAATATTCCTGCTGGAGCAGTGCTGCAGTAAAGCCAGGAGTCTGATGCCTGTCTCACCAAACGCTGACACCTGGTGGCCAATGTGGAATACTGTATTCACAATTACAACGCTTCATCTGTCTTCTATTTGGCTTCACTTACTGAGGTCATCTAGACCAGAATGAAGCACACTGAGTTTGAATATGCATTCCATCATCAGGAAAGCAGGAAGTGAACAAATGTAACAGTTACTTGTCAGGATCGGGCTTCACCCCCTTGTGACAGCTCGTTTAGTTCCTTTTTTGCCTCTAGTTTTCCCTTCCTAGTTCATGCCCTTATTTTGTATTCACTTGCTTTGTTACTCTGTTCTGTTTTCCGTTGATTTCCATTTTCTCCCGCACCTGTTTTCCATTTGTGATTCCTATTTAGTTCAGGTGCGCGTTCCTTTGTTTGTCGGTTCATTGCCATGTTTGAGTTTGTCTTTGGTTGAGTTGGACTTACTAGTGCGCCGTCCTGCTGCATAGCATAAATACATATATTTTTACCTGCATTTGGGTCCTCATCTCTGCATCCTGGGGTCGAACCATAAAGCTCAAAAGCCGGACCGTGACAGTTACTGATTGTAAAAGTACCAGATGGAGGGGTAGGACTTAATAAGCTTTGCTTCTTCCTACTCCTTTTGGACATGTGGAACTGTGAACCGATTATGGGATGCACTCAATTGTAATCTGATGCATGTTCAAATGAAATAAAACCATTACCATACCATTACAGTATATACATTATATACAGTATGTATATACCGTCTAGATTATTTTTCACATTATTGGTGGTGAAGAAAACATTGTGAAGTCCAGTATGTTCCATCAACATCCACCAATGTTGATGAATATCACTGGGCTTCAGAGATCCGTATGTGTCACAGGAGCAAGTATATTCATGCCTGGCTCCCCCAACATGATGAAATAGTCAAACCAGCGAGTGAAATCCCGTATTGGACCCCTGCGGAGAGCACATAGAGTTAAAATGCGCGGCTCACCATGAGGATGTGAGCCTGATTGACTGACAGCTGCTGAGAAGAAATGAAACACGACGTACATCCTGTTATTTTCCGTGACACCAGTAGCATGGATGACCTCTGCCAACAGACTTATTGAGGAATCCAACCAAGATGTGTCTCCTCCATGATGGACTGCAGCCCGTCAGGAGACTGAACAAGACGAGTAGCCTGTGCGCGGAGCTATTTACTCTGTGTGACAACGTCTGACTCCAAATATTTGTCTCCAGATAAGTTTGACTTACTCAACGGTCCCGAGGCTTAAAGAGAGACCTGATAGTCTTTGGACACCCAAGCATCAAAGAGTTAGGGAAGCTTGTGAGGGAAAATATTATTATTGAATGATTGATTTAGCGTCGGGCGGCACAGCGGTCTAGTGGTTAGTACACAGACCTCACAGCTAGGAGACCAGGGTTCAATTCCACCCTTGGCCATCTCTGTGTGGAGTTTGCCTGTTCTCCCTGTGCATGCGTGGGTTTTCTCCGGGTACTCCGGTTTCCTCCCACATTCCAAAAACATGCTAGGTTAATTGGTGACTCCAAATTGTCCATAGGTATGAATGTGAGTGTGAATGGTTGTTTGCCTATATGTGCCCTGTGATTGGCTGGCGACCAGTCCAGGGTGTACCCCGCCTCTCGCCCAAAGACAGCTGGGATAGGCTCCAGCACCCCCGCGACCCTCGTGAGGAAAAAGCGGTAGAAAATGAATGAATGAATGAATGATTTAGCGTCAACGTAGTATAGGCTCCAGCATACCCCCCCACCCCCCATTTAGGATAGGCAGCATAGGAAATGAATGGATGGATGGTTACATTCTGCCTTTTTGCTCTCTGTTTCCACTTTTGCTGGGTTTTCGTTCATTTTCTTTTTTTATTGTTTTGTATTGATATAATTTTATTTATTATATACAGACCCCCCCACCCATGTGTGTCCAAACTGTACTTTCACTTTGGTCATGGACTGGGTTGCATTGTGGAGGGGTTTTTACAGCTTTAAGTCATGCATTGCACTTTGTTACGGATGGAAAAAAAAACATCCACATGTCACTCGCTGGTTGAATTCATAGTAGCCATGCCATAGTTCACATCCTGATTGGCTGCCCGGTTCTCAGCTTTGAGACAAGAGATCTCATGACACACATCCAATTTCATTCCGATCACGTTTAGCGTCCGCTATTGCTAGTAAAACTTGGTAGAGTATCACTCACCGCACAAGTACATCTTTAGTCAGTGTGTCGTCCTTTCTGTGTGGGTCATGTGACATATTCAATGCATTATTCCTTGGGAGAAATAACACACAGAAGACTCCTGTACAGGTGCTTAAGAACAAGCCAAATGCCACTGCCATTGAAACACCGAAAAAGGCAAATTCCATCCGTCACAGCGTGTCATTGGCCATAAAGCTCTGGAAACAACTTTTGATTGCAGAGTGAAAAGTCTTTCTTGCTATTTGTCATCCGCCAAGCGAAAAAAAAGGAACACAGAACTGCGGGGGGACTGCTTGCGGTTGAGAGCAATCAATAAATGTATCAGTAGCCCACTTCCAAACGCTGCCCCGCATCAAAGCCTTGGACTGCAGGGGCTTTCCGAGCCCATGCAGCAGAAAGACACGCTTGCCTTGTTCTAAAAAAGGACATCACATCTTCCAGTGTTTAGATGTTCACTATTTCTCCAAGAATTCCAACAGCCAAAGTATTTTCAGACTTCTGTGGGTTGCTGGCACCCTGTAGTTTGCTACCCCCCGGGGGGGGAGCATCACCAGCACATCCAGCACAACCTGCAGCTCCATGGGATAAGGCCGGCGTAAAGCCATTCTTCTCAGATGTGCAGAGTACGCACTTGGCTGATGCCGCCTTTCCAACTGTCAATCACATTTATGCACGACAGAAGCAGGCGCTGTTCTAATTGTGTTTGCATTGGATCTCTCTGGTAGCACATTGGCAAACAGAGCTGAACCATCCACTTCCACTCCACTGAACAAGAAAATGGGGCCCGGCTACGTTGGCAGGCGGAGGATAAATTTGCCACTCCTCGGAAACAATCACACGTCTGGTGGAGTGCAAATGTTTGTGCAAATACCAAAGAAAAAGCCTTGTTGACATTAGTCTTAATATTCCCTGATTGGCATTTAGGTTGGGGGGGCGCTCATGAAGGCAACATCCCAGGCAGCCCTCAATCTGTCGCATCCAGGTGTTCCATGGGCGCCCTCTGGGTCGTCACCACCTGCCAAGCGTCCTACTGCGACCAAATAAACACATCTCTTGATGCATGACACACGGCCGGCCGCAGTGTTCTCATAATGGATCAATAATGGCTTCCATTTTATACAGCGCTTTTCAAAGTGCCCATGTCGCCTTTTCCAACTTCCACCAATGTGGTCGATGCAAACATGTTTCTGTTTGGTCTTGTATGGTTCCATGTTGGTTCGTACTTTGGACCGTTACGTTTTCCATCTATGTTCTATCAGTCCCTCACTTCACCCCACTTTTATATAAACAATAAACGATTGCTGTTTGACTTATTTTTAGTCTAAAACATGCATATTTAGGAACATGTTGCATATTGTTGGCCTAAATGACATTTTCAAGTATAAAAAGGTAAAAGTAAAATAGAAATAGAATTTAAATTGACTTATTTTGGGCTTCTGACAAAGTGTCTCCGACAATGAGTGCTCCTCCTTGGGCAGGCGAGGTTGGAGGAGTTCATACACCGTAAGTCAGGGGTCTCCAGCCAGTAGATCATGAGCTGCCAGTAGCTACTAAACACTTCAGCTCTCCAAAGATGTTTTTAATGTATTTTAATTTATTATAACTACTATACCCATTTTATTAGAAAATGTTGTTCGCAGTATTCAGGCAGTACTTTCGGAGTGTGACCAATCACAGCGGAGTGGGCGTGTCCTGAGGCGGAACGTGTGTGAAAAAAATTAAAACAGACCATTTTGGACGGAAGCACAAATCCAAGGTACAAATACAGCTGGAATAGGTGCAGATTCTGGAAGATCTAGAAAGTTTTCTGTGCTGGTTATTGTGTGTAGCTACTCTATAGGAGTCCACAACTCGATGGATGGATGGAAGAATGGAAGGATGGTAGTTTAACCTTTGTTGAAGGCCAGTGAAAGTTGATTTTTAAAGAGTTTTCCACTACTGGAGTGTCTGTGCGGTGCTGATGTTCAGGAAGGACGTCTCCGTCCCCTCTTGTGGTGGGTCTGCAGCAAGAGACAGACAGAAGTCGTTTATCTGCAGACCTCAGGGTTCTGCCTGGGGAGGGAGGCTGCAGCAGTTACAGTCCATGGAAACATTTCAAAACCAACAGCAGCATTTTAAAAATGAGCCTTAAATTGCGGAGGAAGATGCAAGCAGGGGTTCTGTGCTCCTGGCATCCGGGCCACACATCAGCATGCGGGCTGCTGGGAAAAAGTATAAGTTTTTTTTCAACTGCAGAAGGCGCTCCAAAATTTCACAAACTCCCTTTGAATTGCATTCGGAATTATTTACACAATTTAAACTCTCAGTGGAGAAAACAAACAGTATGCAGTTAGCATACAGTCACTAAGTAACGTTTGATCACATGCTTTACTTAAAGTGTTGCGTTAAAGGGGCCTTAATCTTTGGCCCTTTCCTTCTTTTCTGTGTTTTATTGACAAAAATGAAGGACACTTAATCATCACCCTCCACCACCACTCAGCTAGCAGCCAAGGCCAAACCAACTCTCTTTTATTTCACATTTTTCAAGTCAAATAACACTCTTCCTCTGCCACATCATGAAATATCATATCATATTAAGAATTAAATATGCTCACTTCTAGTATATTTGATTTATTGGTGGACGATAATGACCCTGATAATTGGTCATTTAAAAAAACACTCCAATGAGGCCAGATTGCCCGTACTGTACTGAGTGTGCAAATCAAGCACTCCTTTTCCTCCTACCTGTGATGTTAACACAGCTGAGGTCACGGGGAAGCAAACATTCACTTTCTGAGACATTTGGCATGCAGGGTGGGGGTAGGGGGGGGGGGGGGGCGTTCAAACACACAAAAAACCTGAAAGGTCAACGGCAGTGGCGTTTGAAAAGTACAAAAAGTTTCCCAGAGACCTCCATGGTGTAACGTTGGCTGCTCGGAGCATGTGCCCAAATACAGTGCACCTTGCTGGACCACAGCAGGTGGCTCCTCCCCTTCTATACTCTGGTTCTCCTGGTAGTAGTCATGTCATGGTATTTCATTAGGACACAAAGTACACTTACATCGATATCGGTACCATATCAGTCTTAAGAAGCAGAAAGTCATCAGTATCAATTTGAAAAAAAAAAAAAACATTGTGCATGGGGCGGCACGGTGGTCGAGTGGTTAGCCAGCAGAAACCAGGGTTCAATTCCACCCTCGGTCATCTCTGTGTGGAGTTTGCATGTTCTCCCCGTGCATGCGTGGGTTTTCTCCGGGTACTCCGGTTTCCTCCCACATTCCAAAAACATGCTAGGTTAATTGGCGACTCCAAATTGTCCATAGGTATGAATGTGAGTGTGAATGGTTGTTTGTCTATATGTGCCCTGTGATTGGCTGGCGACCAGTCCAATCCCGCCTCTCGCCCGAAGACAGCACCCCCGCGACCCTTGTGAGGATCCCCGTCACGTGGCGGATGTTTGAGCAGCATTGGTCCGCCACACTGACTTGATGAGCAAATGGGCACTGAGGAGTAATAAATAGGATTATTTGGCCTCCACCTGGCGGGGGCACCCTGGGCCATTGTCCATGTGGCGCATAAACTAGAACCGCCCCTGCTTTAAGCTTTCTGTTCTTGGATGAATATGTGGTTAACTCCAAGTCCAGAGAATAGAAGATGCCAAGAAAGTGAGTCTGGTCTTCAAGAACACATGACTTCTCTGGTTCCTCCTCCAAAATCCAGAACATCCACTGGTGTAAAAACCAAGGACTGTTTTCCCATGGTTGATGCAGCAGCTCCAACCAGAGAAGTCGTCATGTCATACCAGCTCCTACCTCAAGAGGTCGCCTTGATTTTTCTACTTTCTCCCCAAACTTTACCACCTTGGAAGTGCAGGACCATGAGATGCCTCCTGGCTGCTTCTTAGGTGGTGAGCTTGTTTCTGGTGACACGCTGCCCCCTATTGATTCACAGAGTAAGGAACGAGGCGATGGCATGCTCAATTGGGCCTGGGAGGCTCTCATGCTGCCACATTCCACATCAGCATCAGATCTGGGAGTTCAGAGACGCGGGCGCCAGCAGAGAGCAGCGAGATGGTGTGGGTGTTACTTTCCTTGGATGGATGGAGGGGGAGGAAAGTAGAGAGAACATGCTGAATGCATTCTACAACTTTCTGGCAACACGTATTTTAAAAATAAGCCAGAGGACGTGATGCACTCGGCATTCCGAGTGTGCTAATCAATTACCGCTTGCTTAATATCTCCTGCGTGAAGGCTCTGGAAGCCACCAACTCTTGTCCCCATGGTAACAAGCTCTCTCTTTCACACACACACACACACACACACACACACACACACACACACACACACATCCACGGGCCTGCCTCCACTTTATTCCAATTGGCTTCATTAATATCTGATCCCCACAAAGCCATGTTGGAGTTCCAGCTAGGGATATACACTATATACACTATATACTCCATATACGTTATATCTACTATACGTATATACACTATGTATATGCTATACACAGTTTAATACGCTGCCGCCCATGTGCCTTTTGACATCATGGATTGTTTTGTTTCGGTTTGTGCTGGGCCTCCTGCCAGGTCATCACTAAATGACAAGCTGTTCTCAGGGTAAAGGTCAAACCAATAAATCAGATACATTTAATCCTGGAATACACAATTCTTCATTGCTTATTCTCCTCCACGTTCCTTCATTTATTTGGTCTTTTAAAAGCCTCATGCCATGATTAGATCAGATTAGATTAGATTATTATGACGAGGACACAGAAGGAGCCGCTGTGTTCTCAGTTCACAGGGTGAGTAGCTTTACTGTCACAAGGTGGCGCTGTTGTGTATTGCACTCCAAAGCAGGTAAGGTCGAAAATACAACAGAAAGACATGAACTCATTCCATCCCAAAAACAGATTTGTACTTTTTTTTATCAACCAAAACATCCAATCACAAAGACGCTTTTTTTGCACCAGAGGCCAAAAGAGGTGATGATGAAACTACACACTAATGGATGTCCCTTTTTAGAGTCAGACATTCATTGGGCAGGATTCATGTGGATTGAAAATACCACATGACAGGAAGGAGTAGAGTCTAGTAGAGTGGATACAATCAGAAACACAAATACACCATGTAAGACCGAAATTTGAAACACTTATATGCTTGGACGACATTAAAAAGCCATAGCATTTCAGTATGTGGAATCAAACTATGTAATGGATTGAGTAAGGAAGTCAAACAATGCACAACGGTGAGCCAATTCAAGAAACAATACAAGCAGTTGATGTTTGTTAAATACAAGGATGAAGAGTCTTGAACCAGTCATGATGTGCTATACATATCACTATATTGACACTTACTATGGTACCCATTATGTCACTGTATGGTCATATCACCTCGTACTTTGGTACGTGACAAAAAATTAAAATTAAAATTAAAATTAAAATTAAAATTAAAATTAAAATTAAAATTAAAATTAAAATTAAAATTAAAATTAAAATTAAAATTAAAATTAAAATTAAAATTAAAATTAAAATTAAAATTAAAATTAAAATTAAAATACATAAATAAATACATAAATAAATACATAAATAAAATTTAAAATAAACCTTAAACTATATTAGGAAAGCAGGAAGTGAACAAATGTAACAGTTACTGATTGTAAAAGTACCAGATGGAGGGGTAGGATTTAATAAGCTTTGCTTCTTCCTACTCCTTTTGGACATGTGGAACTGTGAACTGATTATGTGATGCACTCAATTGTAATCTGATGCATGTTCAAATGAAATAAAACCATTACCATTACCATCACCAAATAATACTCCTGCTGGAGCAGTGTTGCAGTAAAGCCAGGAGTCTGATGCCTGTCTCACCAAACGCTGACACCCGGTGGCCAATGTGGAATATTGCATTCACAATTACAACGCTTCATCTGCCTTCTATTTGGCTTCACTTACTGAGGTCATCTAGACCAGAATGAAGCACACTGAGCTTGAATATGCATTAGATTGATTTGTAACGATGATCATAGATTTAAAAGGGTGACATAGCGAGGGGGGGTTGCAGCATGAGAATGCTAACTATAAGACGAGCTGCGGAGTTTATTGACGGATAAGTCAATAAGCTGAGCCGTTTTACTGGTTGGATCCTGTCATCTGCGTGCAGCACATATCCGAAGTGTTATCTTTGCAAAAGTCCAACGTAGGCTTGATTTAAAGCTCCAATATGTTTTATGATGCTGAAGAAAGGATGCAGAGCTTGTAAAAAACAAATCAATCCATACTTCCTTCCTGAGGACGTCCTAACTGCCACCGGGCCTTCTCTGACGAGAGCGTGTTTTTTACGAGGCTGAGTAGTCATTACACCACAGGACTCAGAGCCGCGCCCTGCATAAAGCACATGACATGACATTCTCCACTTAGTCGATAACTAATCTCCATCGCTGACACATGTTTGCTCCCAGCTACTGCCAGCGTGATAAGTGCCACTCCCTGGAGTGCCCCCGCTCAAAGCCCACCCCCCCCCCGCCCTCTTTTTTGGGCATATCTCTGCTTTTGCAATTCAAATTCAGTACGATGCTCCATTCTCCTTCTGTGTTCTCTCAATCCTGCCATCCTTCCATGATACGCTTCTCAGTAGCGCCCTGGAGCCCGGGAGAGCTGAGCTGAGTTTAACCTCGTCACAGCAGGCATCCCATCATTTACCACAGCATGCTGAGCAACACACACGCACACTCACACACTCTTTGATTGGCTGCAAATGGTCAGGTCAAGACGTGGATCCTATTAGGAGTTGCTTAACCCCAGAGAAGAGCACAGAAAGAGCATGTGATCCATCCATCAATGAACCGTCATGATGGCCACCACCTTCACGTCACACTCGCTAGCCTTAAAGTCACAGGGTTAAACACCGTGTGGCCCACTGCGGTCCATACCAGCTCATTCATTCCCAAATCATAATATCCATACTTTTAACACTTGAGTCATTTGAGGTGACCTTGAAACGACGGCCGCTCATTAACACCACCATGTGTGTATTGTCAATGAAGGGGACCAATGTAGGCCCATTTTCGACCCCTGTAGAGCAGCTACACACCAAACCCACACACAAAGCTTTCTAGATCTTCCAGAATCTGCACCTATGACAGCTGTGTTTCTTTGGATATACCAAACGCTCTGTTTTCATTTAGTATTCCACCCACGGCCCACCTCCAGGCCAAGCCCACTTCACTGCGATTGGTCACAACACAGGCTCACTGTGACATCACAGTGAGAAAAAAAATAGTTCTGGGTGAATTATGTACGAACCCCTAGCACTACACCATAAGGTATTCATTTAGCAGCTATGAAATGATAACCGGGCTGCACGGTGGTTTAGTGGTTAGCACGCAGACCTCACAGCTAGGAGACCAGGGTTCAATTCCACCCTCGGCCATCTCTGTGTGGAGTTTGCATGTTCTCCCCGTGCATGTGTGGGTTTTCTCCGGGTACTCCGGTTTCCTCCAAATTGTCCATAGGTATGAATGTGAGTGTGAATGGTTGTTTGTCTATATGTGCCCTGTGATTGGCTGGCCACCAGTCCAGGGTGTACCCCGCCTCTCGCCCGAAGACAGCTGGGATAGGCTCCAGCACCCCCTGCGACCCTCGTGAGGAAAAAGCGGTAGAAAATGAATGAATGAAATGATAACCACGACAGTGAAGAATGGAAAAGGTCTCTTTGGGTCAAACTCTGCAGTTTGAATCAAACAAATGGGAGGTGGCGCATCGCCCATCCTTAAAAGACCAAACGCAGAGTTCACTTTGGAGTTGGCATATTTCCAGCATGGGGAGTCACATCCACACCGCGGCCCCCGCTCTCTCTTGTTGCACTGGCGTCCGTTTGGAGAGCGCTGCCAACGTGCTGTGATCTCAGCATGAGGACTTTTCACGCGCTTTGATATATATTTTTAGAGAGTTTAGTCGTCTGCTGCGCCTTCAAGGACTGTCATGTTGATTGAGTGTCCCTGCACTGCAGCACACATACACACACACACACACACACTTTCTTCCAGAATTTCAACACTCTGATATTTAAGACTTAATTGTTCACATGAATTACTAGAATGTGCTAATTTTAGCATGACAGGCATGCAGACGTTGCCATAAATGCTGCAACGGGTGAGTGTTTTGTTACCTCGGGGCGTGGTCGAGATGAGCCGGTGTACCTAATATTGTGTCCTACAGATGTATGAAAATTGGGTTGTCTCTAATGTGAAACGATGTTGACTCGAGTTAGCCGCCATGCCGACGCCCGCCTCCTTCATGGCGTCATTAATGATGGAACAAAGGAGCTGCTCGGTGGCTGACATTTACGTGACATTCAAAGGTAAAAATGTCAGGTGTCTGCGTTCCAGCAGCGTGTCACGGCCTCTGTGTTGGCCACTGAGGTTGGGATTCGCCGTGCGAGACAGTGGCAAAGAAAAGATGAGTGAAAGTCTGAGTGAAATCTGTGCCTTTGGCATTGACTGAACACTATTTGCACAGAAAGGCTAAGATAAGGACGCAAGGCTTTCCTTGGTCCCGAGTCCTCCTCAGAACAACACCAGAAGGTGCATTCAGTGGCCACTGCGAACATCCCATCAAATGAACAGACAGACAAAGAAAAACAACAAGTGGATATTCTTATCATTCACTGGCTTTTACTGTAGAAGTACGATTTGATGCGTTTGAGTAAGCTCGGAAATCCCAGGAAATTAAGTAAAAACATGGGAATTCCACTTAAACGGTGGTGTCTGTGAATGCAACCCCTCATTGCTCACAATAACACCTATTATGGACCTATTATCCTTTTGCACGTTTCTGGCCTATAAATGTTATTCCAATGTTGTGTTCGGGTGCTCAAGGATGCCAAAGCATTAATCAGATCATGAGGTCTGCGTATTTGGAGGTGCGCCCTGAAAGCAATTTTGGATGGCTTTGCATGCTAGCTCTGACTTCTACTGCTTTGGACTTACTTAGATAGATAGATGGATGGATGGATGGATGGATGGATGGATGGATGGATGGCTGGATGGATGGACTTCCTTTATTGTCATTGCACAATAACACAGCAGTAAAATTGCCAACCTGGCTCCCGTATAATAATAAATAATAATAATGTGGAGAACAAATAGATTACATCAAATATGAACAACAAAGTACATCATAAACATTAAATTGCACAAATAATTTAAATAATTTTGAATAAATAATAATAATTTCAAGTTTTGCGTGTGTGTGTGGGCAGGTAGAGGGGCTTATTTGGCATTCAGCAGTCTGATGGCCAGGGGTTAGGTATATGGGCTGTGTATCCAGAAGTTCTCGGGAGCGCTTGGGAGTGTGACCAATCACAGCAGAGTGAGGAGTAAAATAAACAGACCATTTGGGCGGTAAGCAGGAAGTCCATGGAAAGTCTACAGAAAAAGAATCTGGAAGATCTAGAAAGCTTTGTGGTGTGTAGCTGTTCAATACACAGGCCCAAAATGACATCATAGGTCCCCTCAATGTTGGACTTTCAGCTTGATTGAAATGTTCAGTTGATTTGGAAATGTTGCCATTTTGCTCATAAAATGTAGTGATTAATCGTGATTAATTAATTTTTTGAAAACCGTGATTCAAAGCTGTTGATGTAAGAACTCAGGTGATGTTGGTTATTATCAGAAAACCATGGAAGTTGTAGATATCAGCTCTTAAACTCTTAGGACCTATTTTCATCATCACCATGGTAACTGTCCAAAAATATGTGCCTTTCGTTCAATCAATTTGGCGAAACATGGCTGCTCTCATCATTTTGTCCATGACTGTAGAAGACAGGCTTCACAAATCCCAAATCCCGGTCCAGTCCAGATTTGAAAGATCCAGGTCCAGTGGTTTTCAAAGTGGATCAGGTCTTATATGGACCATCTGGATTCTTTATGAATCTTGCTTTGCCAGGGTGACGTCACACTTCCTGTTTGGTGTCTTTGGGAACATTCACATTACGTGAAAGGGACCTTAAATATCCATTCATCACTTCCAAGTGTTTTCATGTGGTTTATTGTCTTGGCTATGTCGTAAATCACCCACTATGCTAGTATACTTCAGTAAACACATCCATACATGACCGTGTATTCTTTATGCTACCATTTCAAGCACGCTAGTTTTTAAAATCAGTATGACCGATACCGGCCTAGGTTTTTACCCAATATCAGTTCCCTTATTAGCCCACACTGCAGCAATCTTGACTTCCGTAAAACACGTAAATGTTGCACGTGCACGCCGCTTCTCTTTGCTTTCATATTAGCAGGTTGCATTTGTTTGGTCATGTGATCCACCACATGAAAAATATGTGATTTCAACTATGCGACCGGTGCATTCAGGGCATTTGTTTGAATTGTTTTCATCCACTTTGTGTTAAAAAGTAAAAGAGATATAAATATAAATGAGATAAGAGATAAAAATAAATGAATAAACGTACTTGCAAGGTGACAAGAGAATGTTTCACTCGAGGCGGTTGTCTGATCAAAGCTGTCAGAACACAAAACCACTGCGGAGGCTTTGGATCAGGCTGCCGGCGTCCAATGAGAGATGAAGGATCGCTTTAACCTCGCTGGCCTGAATGCCGCACGCCTGATAAAGTGCCAGCACTTGTTTCCTTGCTTTTAGCCGTGCATCTGCATATGCGGTCTCGCCTCGCCGGGTCGGGTCCAGCATCACACCGGCAGCACCTGCACGGGGAAGCCAGTGAAGATACCCGATTCGAATGATGGATGCTGGTGTGCACACGCCGACATGCACACCTGCCACCTGTGCCCCACTTATTGAACCCATGAATCAATTTAATGAGCGGAGAACGGGGTCAGGTCTTCGATATACACCCCGCCGTCTCGCCCCAGTTGAGCGACACTATCAACCCAGGTCTTCCAGCTCAAAAAAAAAGGCTTTGCTGGAGAAGGATCCCAAAGAAAGAACGAGAAAGAAAGAGAAGCAATCATGTGATATTGGTAATCAATAACACAGCAGTCGGGTTGCCTCCCTGATTGGTCCCGTTTAGTGGAGCGTACTTCCAGGACCGACGCCATCCATCCTTAAAGTCGTCACCTTGATCGTCATGCTATGAAGCCCTAAACCAAAGCCTTAAACTTATTTGTATCTACTGTCGCTCCCAGTTCGGTCAAAGGTCATATATACAGTGCTACCTTGGTCTACCAATGTCCCGACTCGCTAGTGCTTTTTGGATCGCTCGGCAGATTTTTTGCTTTGGACTACAATTTGGGTTACAAGGTGATATTTACCGGCAGGCACAGCCAAGGACAGCTCGTGTCAGTGTGACTGTGACAGAAGACGAGAATAGCATTATTATTATTATTATTATTATTATTATTATTATTATTATTATTATTATTATTATTATTATTATTATTATTATTATTATTATTATTATTATTATTATTATTATTATTATTATTATTATTATTATTATTATTATTATTATGTACTGTGTCAAACCAAGACAGGAAAAGCACTAAATGAATACAGAATCATCATCCACCAGTACCAGCCTGAACCTAGTAGTCTATGTGTGCAATGTAGGCCAAAGTTAGATGGTGTGTTCAAGGACCATCCTACAAAGAAGTTATTGTTCAAATTGACCAAAAACTGTGGGATTACTAACTGTATATTATTTTTTAAATAAAGCAATGGGACATATTTCCCATATGCATTTACATAAAATTTGTTGTTATTTACAAATGATTTGCTGTACAGCATGCTTGGGGATGAGACTTTTATACAATTGGTTTATTTATTTTCAAAGAGGAGAAGAGTTGGTGTAGCTCGGGCATCTAGTCCGAATGCGGAGCCGGACACTTCCCTGGTAAGGTGTTCTGGGAGAAGGCCCCAGGGGACCGAGGACACGCTCGATGGATTTTGTCCTCTGTGTCCTCCTGGTGGAACTGGAAGAGGTGGCTGGAGACCAGGAAGTCTGGGCTTCCCTACTGAGACTGCCAGTGAATAAACAGAAAATTAATGGATGGAAGATTTTCATCAGCAAAATGGATGAAGCCATTGGGAGTGTAAGTAAGTAACTATTCAAGACGCTAACAAGCAACCTTTGGTGCACAGACTCGTCACTTGCAACTTGGCATTCAGGATTTGATGTGAAATGTATGAAATTCCCGGCTGCGGTCCTCTCCAATTACCGCCAGCCATGTTTACCCGTGAATCAGGCCGGTCTCGCACAGCATGATGACCTCTCACAAGCGCCGCCTGCAGCTCTTTTCCAAACGGGGGGCGTGACTCAGTTGTGCACCTTCAGAGAATTGGGGGAGGGTGGAGTGGGAGGGTACTGTCACTCTCATGCTCCATTAGACCCCGCTTCCCCGGCGGATGGAGAAAAATGTCTTCAGTTTGGGGATGCTGACTAAATGGCAGCCATTCGTCCTTTATGCTGTGACCTCACGACAACTGGAGGCTGCTGGTGGTTGAATGAGTGGGAGGGTGGCGGGGCGGGGCGGGGGGGGGGGGGGGGGGGGTTCTATTAACAGCACGTGATGGAAGATGACTGTTTTACCCTGGAAGTGTGCCGAAAACAAGCTTGGAGTACTTCACACAATCACAAATGGAGGAAGTCCTCCATTCGCCCCGGAAAAATCACCTGTCAATCACATAATGACTGACACATAAAGACACTAAAACTGAAAATTGAACCTGACATGTAAGCATGAAAGACTGCTGTCCAAAGTAAAAGATTAGGTTTAAAAAAAAAAAAGACAAGTTAGAATGAAAGACTCCGTTTGTAGTGATGACAATGAGCACCTCCAAGTCCGAGTCATTGGTTCTTACTCAGAAAAGGATCCAACTGGAAGGGTTTAAGTACCTTGGGGTTGGTCATAGCGGATTGGTGCAGCATCTGCAGTGATGCGGACTATGCATCGGTTCGTTGTAGTGAAGCAGGAGCTGAACCCAAAGGCAAAGATCCCGATTTACTGGTGGGTCTACACGAAAAGAGATTGGACGATATATTGATTTTACTTCTACTATGTTACACCCTTCTGTACTCTGTGTGTATGCTAGCGGCCCCGCCTCCAACCACCAAAACAAAGACACTGTATGACTGACAGAAGGGCTCACTCCGTTCATACCCTTGTTCTACTGAACAAGGGGATGAACCCTCTTCCTGTTTGGAGGAAAACATGACAAAGTATTGATTATCCACGTCACTGTATTATGGGATTCATTGGTTTATTTATCGTCCTAATTTTCTCCTAAGTTCTTTTTGTTGCAGCACTGTGGATATACTGGCCATACTGGTATACTGGCCATATTAGCATACTGGTCATATTAGAGATGTTGTGATGTGCCCGGTCTTCATAACACTGTTTAGATGGGCCTTCTTTGGGCCGGAACAAGAGCAAAGAGATAAATTGTGTCATTGCACTTTATGACTGGGCTTGCTCACAACACGCTGCTTTACAACTTCCATGCATTTTATAAGACCTGTCATTTATTACGGCCGTATATTGGCCATGAAGCGGCCACCGATGTTGCTCGGCACGCCGCCCCGTCCCGGAGCAGTTATTAGCTCCTGACGGAGCGAAGGAAAAGATCTCATTTCCAAGTCACAGCTCTATTCTTCAGTCTGGTTTCTATGAAGTGACAGCAAGGAGATTTTACCCTGGGGTGGACCTGCACGGCCTTCATTACAAGCTACTTTTAATTAGTGCTGCTAATTAAAAGACCAATAAAGGCTGCCAGCGAAATTGATATGCCAATAAACATTTTCATGCTGATTGGTCAGCGTTGCTGAATGCTGTAGTGGAATTGCAGGACGATGGGAGGAAGGAGACGTGCATGATGATGTCTTCATTAAGTGAAGGCAAGGTTCTTTCATAAGCACTTGAACTTCTCGCCTCTTTCCTCTGACCATATGTTCCAATATGGCGTCCAGATGGCAGGCCAATCATATTCCTGTCAAATTAAAAGCAGCCTGCAGCGACTGAATCATTCATGCTGTCAGACTGGAATCAGCTCATCATTCCCACTTTTCTTCTTCTTTCACTTTCTGCTGGAATGTCAACACGGCTAACACCACGCACACATGTACATATGCACGCATGCAGGCACACACACAAGAATTTGACCAATATTTTCACTCATCTTCCTGTAAACCACTTCACCGCTTGTAAAGCAGGCGTTAGATCCCCACGTAAGTTGGGCTCTGTTATTTATGCAAAATGTGTTGGTGGGGCTCAGCACACGGAGGAAGGACGGTGGCGCAAGTCATTGTCCACACCCACTGCCGTGCCGCAAACCCTCTCTCCAAAATTGGTAGCCTCGGCTGAGGGTGAATGACTGAAGGCTACCAATGACTGAAGGCTACCAATGACTGAAGGCTACCAATGATAGAAGGCTACCAATGACTGAAGGCTACCAATGATGGAGGGCTACAAATGACTGAAGGCTACCAATGATGGAGACCTAGCAATGACAGAAGGCTTACCAATGACTGAAGGCTACCAATGACAGAAGGCTACCAATGACTGAAGGATACCAATGACTGAAGGCTACAAATGACTGAAGGCTACCAATGATGGAGGGCTACCAATGACTGAAGGCTACCAATGACTGAAGGCTACCAATGACTGAAGGCTACCAATGATAGAAGGCTACCAATGCTAGAAGGCTACCAATGACTGAAGGCTACCAATGATAGAGGGTTACCAATGACTGAAGGCTACCAATGACTGAAGGCTACCAATGACAGAAGGCTACCAATGACTGAAGGCTACCAATGACTGAAGGCTACCAATGATAGAGGGTTACCAATGACTGAAGGCTACCAATGACTGAAGGCTACCAATGACAGAAGGCTACCAGTGACTGAAGGCTACCAATGATAGAGGGTTACCAATGACTGAAGGCTACCAATGACTGAAGGCTACCAATGACTGAAGGCTACCAATGTCTGAAGGCTACCAATGACTGAAGGCTACCAATGACTGAAGGCTACCAATGACTGAAGGCTACCAATGACAGAAGGCTACCAATGACTGAAGGCTACCAATGATAAAAGGCTCCCAAATGAGAGGTTCCTTGGTAGTGGTTGTTGTGGTCATCATGACATGATTGAACATTGAATGGTGTGTTCATGCTCCCTGTGTTGTCCATCACTTTGGATTATGAATATGTTTGCCAGCTTCAATAAAAATGCAAATTCCCAAAGGAGGCCAATCTTTAGGAGGAAATGAAGTCCTGCAATTGGCTGAGATTTATAGGAGCATAAAAGATGCTCCTGGGGTCCAAACGCTGACACTTTACGACTGCTTTACATTTCCATCACGTTGGATCTTTTCAAAGCGTGTGCTCGTATTTCAGCACATTAAAGGAAACGACACGGCGCCCGTGTCAGTGCTTAACCTGTGCCCCGCCACTGGTTCTGGTCTTGGCTCCAGTAAATGGACTTGCTGTAATTATTCCCCTTTGGAGCTGCAGATGAAGCATGGAAATGAATTTCATTACAAGACAAACTCTGTTGGACATATGCTGGACAACGCCTGCATATGATGTACTCTACTCTACATATTACTACTATGTGTATTATACTATGATATACACTATATGTATTATACTATGATGTACATACTCTATATGTATTATACTATGATATACACTATATGTATTATACTATGATATACACTATATGTATTATACTATGATATACACTATATATATTATACTATGATATACATACTCTATATGTATTATACTATGATATACTCTATATGTATTACACTATGATATTCTCTATACATATTATACTATGATATACTCTATACATATTATACTATGATATACTCTATATGTATTAAACTCTGATATACTCTATACATATTATACTATCATATATGTGTATATATCATATGTGCTGTATGCTGTACAGCAGTGTTTCCCAAACTTTTTACACCCACGTACCCCTTCAGACATTTGACATTTTAAAAAACATAAACTTTATTATGTTAATGAAATATTGAAGATAATTCACTGGTTCATTCATGTTGTAGTGTATTTACATGATGACATTAGGATAAAGTTTGCCATGAGTCCTGATAAATAGATTAGTTATCATCCTCCATATCCTCCATTTTTATTCCACTCTGATGTTGACATCCTTTCTTTTCCATCCATTACATTTGAATAGACTTCATTTCAGCTTGACTCAGGATGGCTATGGTTTAAGTCAGCATATTCATTTCATAGCCAATAGAAGGGGAAAGTTGACCAATCATGATAAAGCAGTATCTGTCCACAGCTTTGGTTAACATTGATGTCTGCTAGAAGTAGAACCTTTTCTAACATTGTCTTATTGTTGTATGAGCAAGCGCTTGGTTTTGGAAATATCACCTACTTTGGGCTGCATGTGCATGTGTGGGTGTGTTTGCAGTGATTTACAAGTGTCCCTGAATGCAGCGGCAACTTTCATTTATGTGATGCACCTGAATGCACCATTTTACCATTTGTCACAAGCCATTTTCGATGACTATGAGTGATTTTTGAAGACATATTGAAGAATATTATGTTTGAGGGGAAAAAAGACATGGAACAAAAACAAAGATTAGACTAAGAAAAAAGATTAGATCAGATGAAAGGTTTGTAGAAACGTAGCCATACTGCATATATTTAGCCAAAATGTCTAAGCCACTATGCCATCCATACTTCCATCAGCCATCCCTCCCTTCCATCCATCCATCCATCCATCATCCACCCATCCACCCATCCACCCATCCATCCATCCATCATCCATCCACCCATCCATCATCCACCCATCCATCCTTCCTTCCATCCATCCATCCATCTAATCATCCATCCACCCAAACACCCATCCATCCATCCACCCACCCATCCATCCATCCATCCATCCATTTTTCCCTCATCCATCCTTCCTTCCATCCATCTGTCCATCCATCCACCATCCACCCACCCATCCACCCATCCATCCACCATCCATTCACCCACCCACCCATCCATCCATCCATCCATCCATTCATCCTTCCCTCATTGATCCTTCCTTCCATCCATCTATCATCCATCCTTCCTTCCATCCACCCATCCATCCACTCAGCCACCCATACATCATCCACCCATCCATCCTTCCTTCCATCCACCCACCCATCATCCACCCATCCATCCATCCATCCACCCATCCATCCATCCATCCACCCATCCATCCATCCATCCATCCATCCATCCATCCATCCATCCATCATCATCCACTCATCCATCCATCATCCATTCACCCACCCACTCATCCATCCATCCATCCTTCCCTCATTGATCCTTCCTTCCATCCATCTATCATTCACCCATCCATCCATCTATGCATCCACCCATCCACCATCCACCCATCCATCCATCCACCCATCCATCCACCCAGCCACCCATACATCATCCACCCATCATCCTTCCTTCCATCCACCCACCCATCCATCCATCCATCCATTTTCCCTCATCCATCCTTCCTTCCATCCATCTGTCCATCCATCCACCACCCACCCATGCACCCATCCACCATCCATTCACCCACCCACCAATCCATCCATCCATTCATCCTTCCCTCATTGATCCTTCCTTCCATCCATCTATCATCCATCCTTCCATCCATCCACCCATCCATCCACTCAGCCACCCATACATCATCCACCCATCCATCCTTCCTTCCATCCACCCACCCATCCATCCATCCATCATCCACCCATCCATCCACCCATCTATCCTTCCTTCCATCCATCCATCCATTCATCCATCCACCCAACCACCCATACATCAATCCATTATCCAATCCAGCCATCCATTCATCCATCCATCCGTCCATCTATCCATCCATTCTTCCCTCATCCATCCTTCCTTCCATCCATCTGTCCATCCATCAACCACCCATCCATCCACCCACCCATCCATCCATCCATTCATCCTTCCCTCATTGATCCTTCCTTCCATCCATCTATCATCCACCCATTCATCCATCCACCCATCCACCATCCATTCTTCCTGCCATCCATCCATCCGCCCAGCCACCCACCCACCCATCTATTCATCCATTCTTCCCTCATCATCCTTCCTTCCTTCCATCCATCCATCATCCACCCATCCATCCACCCATCCATTCATCCATCCACCATCCACCCACCCACCCATCCATTCATCCATCCATCCATCCACCCACCCACCCACCCACCCACCCATCCATCCATCCATCCATCCATCCATCCATCCATCCTTTCCTCATCGATCCTTCCTTCCATCCATCCAACCATCCATCTATCCATCCATCCATCTGTCCATGTTCTATGCTTATCCTCATTAGGATCCCAGAGGTGTCCTGGAGCCTATAGAAGGCATCTTATCTTTTGGAAGTTTCACCAATGATGTTTGTTCTCTTCAAGAAGGAAGTCAAACATGTTTTAAAACAATATACTGTATCACTACTGCAAACATACATAACTGTACTTCAATTAAACTGCATACAATATAATTGTGCTGTATTGAGAGTACAAAGAATGCTATAGGTGTAGTGCCGTTATCGTGTACATGGTATAGTGTAGAGGTGCTGCAGAGAGTGAAAGTAAATGTGATGCTGATTTAGGCGCCGATAGAGGAGAGCCGGGTTGCTGATACCGTCTTCATTGTGGACTTGCACCATGCATATTGCAGAGTGGAGCTATTCTGTGTGTGTTTATCTAAGTGTGTGTGTGTGTGTGTGTGTTGGGAGTGAAAGGAATAGATAATTGTGCAGCAAATGAAGGTGTGATTAATTAGAGGAGAGGATGGATGCAACGTACATGTAAATAGTCATCAAATGCTGAACATACTTACCCCTATCAGGTATACCAACATACCAGCAAGTATTGGTAGCAGCTAAATGATACTTCCTTGCCAATCAGTGCCTTCCCACATGAACAAATACTCAGTTGGAGGCTGTATTTATTCATTTCAGAAAATCAAAGATGTTCTCCTAGCATCAACAAGTAGGACATGTTAGTCTTGCTAAATTCCCAAATAAGAATCCAAAGTGGAAAGCTGCACTTTTCTATGTGGCACAAACATCCAGCACAAACAATGCAGTACAAAGTTGCACACTCTGGCTGTTGACATGAAGTATAGCAAGCTAGTTTATAGTATAGCTCTGTATAGTATAGCATAGTATTATACAGTACCATGTAGTGTATTACAGTATAGTGTAGTATAATATGGTGCAGTACTGTATAGTACCACATGGTACAATGCAAGTATAGCATAGTACCGTGCACTATAGCGTACACACTATAGTATGGTATGATATTGTGTTATATAGTATAGTATCGTGTAGTATAAGACTGAATGCAGTATAAGACTTGAATCCCAGCATCTATGCTCCTTACAGCAGCAGAACTAAAGCAAAAATAAATTAGTATTATGGTCTTTGACTTGTGTCGTGCTTTCCCACCTCCAAGGCACTCAAAGGGCGCCTGCTGATGACGCAGCATCAGGACCGCCTGATTCAGACACGATTGTAAATAAAAGCTTATGTTCTAGTACTATTACTTGTACTTATACTTACTCATACAAGAATATTTTGTCCTTTCTGTCCAAAAAAAAAACAATGATGAATGAATAAATCGCAACTAATCACACATTTACACAACACTACACTACACTACACAACTGAAAAACTGGGACTGAACCAGCAATTGAGCTTTCCAACAAACAGCAGAAGAAAACAGAAATAGATTTTTATTTTTAGTGAAAGGAGACTGCCATCTAGTGGAAAAGAGAAGTCAACACAAAACTCCACGATGCATACTAATTTCATCTAGTAAGATAATATAATCATATAATATACACTATTTATTGCATATAAGCATCCATGTGATAATATAACACCGTGTCTGCATATATGACTATGAATGTATATGAATATACCATAAGTCATAACAGTTGGAGCTGCTGGTAAACATTCCACAGTGACAGACTCCAGTAAAGTGTTTAGCGCTTGGCTTATCACACACACACACACACACACACACACATACACACACACACACACGTGTCGGTGATGATGGTGATGGCTGTAACTTGACCTTGCCTCCTAAAGAGACAATGGCGGTGCTGTCATGTCTATTAATACTTGATTGATCTTTAAAAGGCGTGCAGACACTGCGGTGCAGAGGTCAGTCCCAACTGCTCCGCGTCAACAACACAAGGGTGAGAAATAGTTGCTCTTCTTGCTGTCCTTTTGGTTTTGCAGCATTTTATCTCTCCATCACGCTTGATAAAGACTGATTCACTGATCCATTTGTCGTTTCGAATGCTAATATGATGCTAATACAAATAGTAGAAGATGAAAGTGCCACTTTTACACCTTTACTCTTCAATATTGTTGAACTGTTAGAACTTTGGATGAATTTCATGACATTGTGTAATTAGAAAGGGGCTTGTGAGATCCATAGAATAGAATAGAATAGAATAGATTGCCTTTATTGTCACTATACACATAATCTTTCATCCTTATGTTCTATAGTCCAAAGTGTGCCAACGGTAAATGATCACTAGTAAAGTTTCTGATGACTGATCTACGTGGTGTTTTCCGGCGAGGATGCAGGAGGATGCCAGCGGTGCGCCATGAGCACTGTGAGCGCTGTTTCGACGCCCACTGCCAGGTTCCTCCGTGGATCTCCATCGGCTGCTTGATGGTCAAGTGTCCCAACAACTGCGGCGCCGCTCTCCACGCCTGCAAGGAAGAGGAGCACCTCCTTCTGTGCCCCAACGAGACGGTGACCTGCCTCAACGCCGGCTACGGCTGCCCGCTCGCCATGCCGCGCCACAGGCGGGCCCAGCACTTGGAAGTGTGTCCTGCCAGCGTGGTCAGTTGCTCTCAGGAGTGGAACCGCTGGCCTGTTCCCGACACAGACTCCAGCTTCTACAGGAACGTGGCGGAACAAAGCCATCCCCATCTTGATGTTGCTTTGGCTCTGAGGGATCAAGAGCTGCTGTTTGAGTCCATCAAGATGAAGAACATCTTCCCTGAATTTACAGAAGATGACACTCACCTTTCAGATGTTGGCGTCTTTGAGGATGAGTGTGAAGCTTCCCCTTGTTTAGACTCTGAAGGTCCACAAAATGTTTGCACACTGATGCGACAAGACGAAGTCAAGGACAGGGAGCGGGAAACCCTGGCCAAAAGCAAAGATGTGGACAGCCTGGAGAACTACATCTCCTGGGAGAGGATCTTCAAGAAGGAAATGAACGGCTGTGACCAGACCACCACAAATGTCAGACGTGAGGAGATCGAGAAGAGAGAAAGCTCTGCTTCTCCCAGCATGACCGGGGCAACTGGCCTGGCACCGTGGCAGGATGGGGTCCTGGAGCGGTTGGGCAAGGAGGCCAACATAGCCGAGTATAACATGTATTTGGTGCACAACGGCGCCATGCTCATCAACTTCGGCCAACTTGCTGCCTGCACGCCGAGGGAGAAGGATTTCGTCTACGGCAACCTGGAACCCATCGAGGTGAAGACTATTCGCTCCTTCAAAGTTCCTACCAGCTATCGAGCCAAGCGCTGCCACCTGAAGGACCCGAGTCGCAAAACCCAGGTCTCGCACCAATGTGTGGACACGGCAGATCTGGGCCTCTGCCTTGAGGACCTCCCAAAGAGCGACGAGGTCAGGTCCACACTGCTGTGCTGCCTGGAGAAAGAACTCAAAGGTCATTCCATCTCTGAAAGCGCCAGCACTGACGCTCTGTACGTTGACATAGGGACACAAACGTATATCTTCAGTTTGGCTCCTTTCAAAGCCGAGGCCTCGCTTGGAGATCTTATAGCGGGAAAACCTCACTGTCTGTATCTCCAAACAGAAACCGAATCTGTCACCAGGAGACACAACAAGACCAGCTCAGCTTTCAGCTACAAGTGCGGTCTCTTCTTCCGCCGGGATGAATACCGCTCCCACTTCAGGAACATGCACTCTGACATCCAGGCCGGTCTGGATGGATGGTTCCAGCAACGGTGCCCCCTGGCGTACCTCGGCTGTACTTTTGCCCAGACCAGGCTTCACCCCGCCGGTCAACAAGCGGAAGTCAAATATCACCATGGGGCCAACAAGGTAGTCATCCAGCCAGATGTCCCATCAGGACTGCTTGAAGTTGTCAAAACCTCACGCCACCCCGACCCCCTCAGCCGCCTGCCCCTGGAGATCCTGCAGCACATCGCCAGACACCTCGACACTTTCACTCTGTCGCAGCTGTCTCAGGTTTCACGTCTCATGAGGGAGGTGTGCGCCACCCTGCTGCAGACCCGAGGGATGGTTTCTCTCAAGTGGGAAAAGAAGACTTATTCCCATGGGGGCAGCGCTTGGAAGAGTCGGAAAAAAGCAAGTATCTGACTTCTAAACATCACACACCACATTCCCAGACGGTGGTTAAATGTGTCCTATTATGTAAAATTCCCTTGTAGGGAATACACATGTCTGCATTAGGGCCTAATGAAGACCTGGGCTGGATTCTCCGCTTGGGGATCTCAGTGTGGAGTTTGCATGTTCTCCTTGTGCGTGCGTGGCTTTTCTTTTGATACTCCGGTTTCCTCCCACATTCCAAAAACATGCTAGGTTAATTGGCGACTCCAAATTGTCCATAGGTATGAATGTGTCCATCCATCTGTTCATCCATCATCCACCCATCCATCCATCCATCCATTCATCCTTCCCTCATTGATCCTTCCTTCCATCCATCTATCATCCACCCATCTATCCATCCATCCATCCACCCATCCATCCTTCCATCCATCCACCCATCCACCCATCCATTCACCCAGCCACTCATACATCATCCACCCATCCATCCTTCCTTCCATCCACCCACCCATCCATCCATCCATCCATTTTTCCCTCATCCATCCTTCCTTCCATCCATCTGTCCATCCATCATCCATCCACCATCGACCATCCACCCACCCACCCACCCATCCATCCATCCATCCATCCATCCATCCACCCATCCATCATTCACTCATCCATCCTTCATTCCATCCATCCATCCATTCATCCATGTGTGAATGGTTGTTTGTCTATATGTGCCCTGTGATTGGCTCCTTCCTCATGGAAACGATTCTACGTCTGACCCGCCCCGAGCTAGCCGAGACCACCTCCACCACTTTGGAAAAGAGCAGGCTTCTCCACACATCTTAAATTGCTGAATGTATTTTTTTCTTCAACGAATATGCTAAGCTAGCATGATGTTAATATGTAATGTAAGCTATGCTAGTGTTGCTAGTGTTTGTGTCCTCCCGCACGTTACTACGTTGTTGTGATATATGGCATTTATCACCTTACTGCATTGTTAGTGTATACGTCCAAAGTACTCCATTTTTTTGGAGACACACACTGCTCATTAGCATTAAAGCCACAGACACACACATTCACATACATGCACAGTAGGGATGACATTTAAAGTGCATTCCAACATCAAGGCTAACAAGTATTTCAGATCATACATATTCATAATTATCAGACTTTTAAACCCCACTTTTTATTTCCATCACAGCCACTCTTACTGTGCACGGCAGCATCATGCATATTTTTATGAGCGCATGAGCGAGTCCTCTCTGGAATGTAAGTGTGAGATGTTCGCTGTCATCGGGAAATGTCAGCAATGATCCAAGATGGCAGCTGCTGCTTTGTAAACAATGCAGCGTGTGTGGAAACAAGTCAGCGTGCTATTGTCGACGTTAGGACGCAATGTTTGACATGTGTGAGGTCAACTCCAGCAAGGTCACCTACCACATAGATGCAAAAGTATTGGGACGCCTACAACTCCAAGGCAACCAGGGGAGATTCTGCTCCTCTGGGAAGAGGTCAAAGGTCACCCGATGGAGGCATGGAAGAGTAATGATGCTGAGGATGCTAGCTTTGGATAAATCTACACATTGTTGGCCGGGACGACAGGGACGCCTGGCGGTCTGAGCCGTGCTTATGGTGACCCGGCAGCTGGGTCAGTACTGTAAATCTTGGCTGGAGGTTAAAGAACGTTGCTCTAGCGCCATCTAAAGGAAATAAATACTATAGAACCAGAGACGTCAAGTAAGACGGTGTCTTTGTGCTGTGCAGGTTTGGGAGTTCAGCTCGCTCTTTGCCCCCGTGGAGCGATGGAGCTTCAGCGACACACCCTCCATGGCGGAGCATCTCCACATGTGCTGCTTCTACCAACGGGACGCACGCACCCAGCCTGTGGCTCTAAGGGGCCTATCAGAGGTCAGCAGAGACCATCACAGGTCATTCTCACTCTGGAACTCTGGGGACTCCATGTAGGGACATGCCCATTGTTACATTGTAAGATTTTAAGTTGGAAAAAATGGCCTCTTACTAGCCCGGGATAGCCATAGCAGCTAAAATGCACACCAGACACGGGCTTGAGAGCCCATTTCATTTCCCCCGATACACACAACCGGCCTCCTCAAACAATTCACCCTGCCCCTTTTACCCATGAAGGGCCAACCATAGTTCCCGATGAGAGGGTGAGGCAAAACGTCTAAAAGGTACCCTATTTACATTTATAACACCCTTCTTTTATGTTACACAAGTCTTTCACTAGTACCACACTGAAGTTTCACTTCCTGTATACATTTAAGCACTCGATTACACTTAGATTACCCAACTACCACCCAGTTAATCCCCCCTCCTCCAGGTGACACTTGGAAGTCCAAGTCCAATCAAGGTGATCAGCCTCTGGCCTGCACTCACATGGGCACGCCTCCATGTTTGTGCCCCGACCAATCACCTCAAAAAAAAAAAAGGAGAAACTGATGAGAAATTAGGAACAAAACCAATGACTTCTAACTGAAAAACTAATTAACTAAAGTGGCAATTAAACAACTTAAATGGCAAACAAATATAATTAAAGTACTAACCAGAATATATGTAAATAACATAAGCCAACTATATACACAAATAGAAACATAACAGTGTGGAGGTGGGGCATACACCTGATCAATGAGGGAGGATTGGCAGCTCCCTCACAAACATCATCAGCATTATTATTACTATTACCTTAATACCTTAATTTACATGTTGTTTTTATGCTGTTTTATCATTTTAATTAGAATATAATTCATAGACTGAGGCTGATCGGTAACATTTTGTATTTTAATAAGTAATTCAAATAAAACTATGTGGTGATGTTACACGTCATGGCTAACTGTTCGTGTTGGATCTTAATATACATACATATATATATTCCTAAAGAATGGACACACACTATACATACATAAATGATCATTCAAAAGCAATGCATGTCATTCAAATAAGATGCCGCCATACACTGCCATCTGCTGGTCAAACTTGGTATCGTCTCTTGAAGACGGCCATGCTGGTTTTTAGGATGATGTTGTACATCAAAGTTTATTGACGGGATGAGGTCAAAGGTCATTTGCAGACACGTGAGGGTGGCGCAGCTTGTCGATGACCTCGCACAGCATCTTGTTGCAAAGCGCCGCGTAAGGATTCAGCATCACCTCCTGCTGCCGGGCAAACGCGCTCCCGAGGGCCGCCGCCTTCTGGAAGTCCGCCCGGGCTTCGTCATCCTGCCGCGCCAGCCTGCGCAGGAGACCCCGCTGCACCAGCGCCTGGCGGGCCGTCCGTCCTCGGCCCCCGCTCAGGGAGATGGCTCGCTCCAGGTCCTCCAGCGCTCCTGAGGGCAGAGGAGGGAAGCAAAAACTAGTTACACACACTAGCACCACCAACATTGTCCAGCAGGGGGAGCTACATCACTAATAATAATAATAAGTTCTACAGTTATACTGTATGTGTTTTAAGAATACTTAATAAAAATGCTGTGATTGAATATCAGCTGGATGTTCTCCATCATTGTTCTCCATGTTTGCTCTCGGTTGCTTCCACGGTGATGATGTCAGCATGTTGGTACCTTCTGTGTCGCCCTGCAGTCGTAGCGCCTGTGCACGGTTATTGTAGGCCGACGCTCGCTGAGGGAGAACCTGAATGGCCTGGCAGAACATCTGAAGAGCCTCCTGCAAGTCCCCGGTCTCGGCCGCCGAGACGCCACGTTCCTCCAAGTCCTTCGCTCGCCTCAGAAGGTTGGTGTCAAAGGACCTGTCTGGACAGAAGCAGAAATGTCATCCAGAAGTCCTGCTGGGATTCTAACGCCATCACATCCTGGGCTGGTCAGTGGGAACCATTAGAAGACGCTCACCATCATCCCTCTCATCAGGGTCCTGGTTCAGGTCGGAGACATCTCCAAAGGGCGTGTTGGGGCTGAAGATGGCCTGCAAGACCGCTCTGTCGTGGGCCGACGCCATCGTGAAGGAAGCAAGGAAATAAAGGTCATGGCAGCTTCCCACAGGGTGGGCTGATGGGCCGCTCTCCCAAAACACACACCCAGCCAATGGGGGCAGGGGGCGGCTGCATGTGGGGGTGGACTTTGAGCAACATCTGTGTGTGCTTAGCTGGAAACACACACACACACACACTAAATCCCAACCTTGAAAGCAAAATAGCCTTTGGCAGCCATTTTTGTAGTACAAACGTATTTGTACGAGTACATAAAAACTTGCAGTACAAGGAGAATATGGAACCCACTGATAGGTTGGTGGTTGATGGGGTCTGCCCCCATGCTTGTTTATGCATTTTTTATTATTATTTTTAATGCAAATATTTCAGTCAGCTGGGGTAGGCTCCAGCTGGGTCCTAATGAGAAAAAGCACGATAAATATTCCCTATAAATATCAATAAATATAACATTTATTCTATAATATTGATATATAAAATCTAATTTATATTTTAACGATTTTAACGATATTTTTACGATTTACGTATTTATTATTATTTTTGAACCACGTTGAAATAGGATAAAAAATGAAAATGGTCGTAGTTTCATTACTAACCGCCAGAGGTCAATGTAGCGCCGCTTATTTACAATTGGATGTTCATAACGCACGCGCGCACACACTCACACACTTTGCACAGAATTGACGAGTGGTGAGTTCAGGGACACTTGGTGCTTCACCACAAAATAAACAAACAAACAAATAAAACTTGGATTGGATTGGCAGAAATACACACTTTATACACAAATACCCTTTATACAAATAATCCTTACACAAATACTCCGTACACCAGGGTGCCCGTGACGTACATCACAGCTACGAGTGCTCGTAGTTTGGGTGGATGGTGTGAAGGTGACCATGTAGAGGTCACATGACATGAGTCAGCTGACATTCTGCTCCACTCCTGATTCGGTCTTGCTACCCCGCGGCGTTTCAAGCTCCGCACGGAGGTGCAACGTTCACCTTTATGATTGTGATTATGGATAAACTAACATGGTGTCCTGGTAAGACGCTTATATCCTTAACAATTCTTATCCGTTCAAATGTCTTGAAAAGAAAGTCTATTGTTTGGTGGCGGTGCTTCTCGTCACGAACTCCACTGAAGAAATAGTGTTTTCCACACGCCTGCTTCTTCAACAGTTATTTCTTGATGAAATGTAAAATGTGTCCATCGCTGAAAGCTTTTCAATATGTTGCGTTGACTTCGGCTGCATTCTCTTTTACATCGTCACGTCCAATTTTTGTTTATGTATCATGTTTGATAGCAAACGCTAACCTCATGTAATACATGAACTGTGTGTCCCCATCAACGTTACATAGCTTAGTTTGACTCAAATATTAGACCGATTTTCCTTACACAAACACTCTTTATGCGCATACTCCTTCCACCAGTACTCCTGAGAGCAGTACTGCGTGTCGGAGGTGCAGCAGTCGGGAGATGAAGAGCCATGTGTGGCCAGCCGAGGGCTTTGTGTTCCTGCAGGCAGTTCCAAGCACTCCACGGACTGGAGTGTTGCAGCAGTTTGTCACATTTAAAGGCTGCTGGGAAAATGTCCTAATTGCCTTTAATGAAATCCACTTTCATCAGGCATCAGCATCTTTAAATAGAAATGATAAAAGCCTCACACTGGATATGGAGAAGCAAACAGTCTCCAGTTAACAGTCAGGCCATTAGAATGCACTCTCTCATGCTAACACCATCACAATCACATTTTGTAGGCAATACAGAGCAAAGCCAAATCATCCGGTTGACTCGTCTAAATGGAATATCCTGACCTGCGGTTCCGCTCCAGTCCTGTAGATGGCATTGGTGGCTTGCTGCGAACTTTCACTTTACTCAAAAAACGACCACACTGGTGTTGTTGCTGGGCCCTACGCATAAGTGCCAGCTTGGCACACATGACTGGCAGCTGTGTCATTGGGGTTGACGTGCATGAGTGCCAACTGTGTCATCAGGTTGATGCACGAGTGCCAACTGTGTCATCAGGTTGATGCACGAGTGCCAACTGTGTCATCAGGTTGATGCACGAGTGCCAACTGTGTCGTCAGGTAGATGCACATGAATGACTGTGTCATCAGGTTGATGCACATGAGTGCCGGTGGTGTCATCGAGTTGGATGTGCATGAATGCCAGCTGTGTTATTGAGGTTGACGTGCATGAATGCCAGCTGTATTGTTGATGTTGACGTGCATGAATGCCAGCTGTGTTGTTGATGTTGACGTGCGTGAATGCCAGCTGTATTGTTGATGTTGACGTGCATGAATGCCAGCTGTGTTACTGGTGTTGACCTGCATGAGTGCCAGCTGTGTTACTGGTGTTGACCTGCATGAGTGCCAGCTGTGTTACTGGTGTTGACGTGCATGAATGCCAGCTGTATTGTTGATGTGCATGAGTGCCAGCTGTATTATTGATGTTGACCTGCATGAGTGCCAGCTGTGTTACTGGTGTTGACGTGCATGAATGCCAGCTGTATTGTTGATGTGCATGAGTGCCAGCTGTATTATTGATGTTGACCTGCATGAGTGCCAGCTGTATTATTGATGTTGACCTGCATGAGTGCCAGCTGTATTATTGGTGTTGACCTGCATGAGTGCCAGCTGTATTATTGGTGTTGACCTGCATGAGTGCCAGCTGTATTATTGATGTTGACCTGCATGAGTGCCAGCTGTATTATTGATGTTGACCTGCATGAGTGCCAGCTGTATTATTGATGTTGACCTGCATGAGTGCCAGCTGTATTATTGATGTTGACCTGCATGAGTGCCAGCTGTATTACTGATGTTGACCTGCATGAGTGCCGGCCGTATTATTGAGGTTGACGTGCACGAGTGCCAGTTTGCACCCTAAAATAAGGTGTTTAAAGTAGACTAGTCAGCAACATTCAGATGTAAAAGCGGGATAGTTTTGACTGCAGTTTGTTAGCAAGCAGGACTAATAGGGCACTAGTTTCTTCCCTCTTTGCCATCGTTGGTAGCCTTCAGTAATGGCGGCACCCAAAAGCCAAGAAAAAGATAGTTATGTAGTTCATCCTTACGTGTGATATCAACTTTTTGTGCCCTTGGTGAGGCAGATTTTTCCAACAAGTGTTGCTGAAGCTTCCATGTGAATGTATTCCCAGGAGAGCCTCCATCTCATTGCTAAAGTCAAGTGTTCTCACGCCAGGATGCGCCTGACAGAGTCCTCGTGCATCTCGTCTTTCAAGTCCTCCATTAGAAAGGGAAATGAGCTCATGGAAATCCAAGGAGATGCTTTACCTGCTTTTGGAGAGTCCTATTTAACAGTTGATGTCACGCCGCCGCACGCGTCGCACAGGCGGGGCAACTCACTTGGAAAATGAGAAGCGGTTGGCGAGGCAGTGGGCCGCAGTATTGCGTGCATGCCGGCCAGCAATGCGGGCTAAAATGTCACGGGTGTCAAATCTGAGACAACTTTGGTGTCTGGCGCCATCCTGTGCGTCCGCCTGAGGATGGCGCTCCAACACAGAGCCCTCCCTGCCAGCCGGGCTCTTCCGGATGAAAGCTGCACGCTTGAATAAAACATGGTGCTCCTGTACGCCTGAAGCGCTACAACATCAAGACTCAAGAAGAAGCATTGGCATTTTCTCAGACATCACTACAAGGAAACCCAAACATCTCCAACACGCTTTTAATAGCTGGGTGGTCAGGTCTTTCTGATGACTCTGGGGGCCGGCACACCAGCACGTTGACGCTCCACACTCAGCTAAAGGAAAGAAAGCACCGACTAGACTGAAGCTCAAATTCAACAACCTTGATAAAATGGTGGTAGCACAAACAGAGAACCAGGAATCACTTCTGTGCACACCTGGAGGTAAGAAGGATGGAAGAAATGAGGATGTGACCAAGTGTACCTGCTGTTAAGTCCTAATGAAATATTATAACATGACTAATAGCACACCACTATCACTATCAGGAGAAGCAAAGTATAGAGGGGAGGGAACCTAACAAGGTGCACTGTATTCGGGCACATGATCCGAGCAGCGAGTGTGACGCCACATAAGTCTCTGAAACACCTTTGCATGCTTCAAATGTTGCGGTGCTGGTGTTTCAGGTGGCTAAGGTTTTTTGTTTCCTTCATGGTGGAGCATTTGGTAAGCTGGTGTTTATTTGCAAGTGAGCTCAGGCCCTTAACGTCACAGGCAAGAGAAAAAAAGGCAACGCTTAATTTGCTCACCCACACAGTAGAAGGAATCTCGTCTTTTTGTTTGTTGAAGTGATCTGTGCTGCAGGATTTTTAATGTTATCAAATTACCGGTCTGATGTCATAATTGCCTCATAGCAGCACAATAATGATCGGTTTGATAATTATTATTATTATTAGTTATTCATCTCAACGTTTTAGCCGCCCATTTATTTTCTTGGTGTGTTTTGCTTTATTTTATGTCTACAAGGGCTGCATGGTGGTCCAGTGGTTAGCGTGCAGACCTCACACCAGGGTTCAATCCCACTCTCGGCCATCTCTGTGTGGAGTTTGCCTGTTCTCCCCGTGCATGCGTGGGTTTTCTCCGGGTACTCCGGTTTCCTCCCACATTCCAAAAACATGCTAGGTTAATTGGCGACTCCAAATTGTCCATAGGTATGAATGTGAGTGTGAATGGTTGTTTGTCTATATGTGCCCTGTGATTGGCTGGCCAGTCCAGGGTGTACCCTGCCTCTCGCCCGAAGACAGCTGGGATAGGCTCCAGCACCCCCGCGACCCGTGTGAGGAAAAGCGATAGAAAATGAATGAATGAATGAAAATTACCGGTCTGATGTCATAACTGCCTCATATCAGCATCGGTTCGATAATTATTGTGCACCTGTAAAAAACCCCATATACATACTTTTAAAGACACATTTGTGTTATTATTAGTTATTAATCTCAACATTTTAGCCGCCCATTCATTTTCTTGGTGTGTTTTGTTTTATTTGATGTCTACAATGTGCCACCGTGTTTGCGAAGTCTACTTTGGGCATTTGTGGTTTACGTATATCAGCAGTTACCAGACAGTCAACTGCCATGCAAGTGTAAAAAGAAGTTAACCAGTGCTGAGCAGCTCAGGGAGTTTTGTGTCACTTTGAAGACGTACTTTGAGTGAATGGAAATGAAAACATCATCACTTTGCTGCTTTGTAGAAGAGCAGCTTTATTATCTTCAGCGAGACGATGATGCGTCCTTCACTGGCAAGGCTGAGGTCTGCTCGCGTCTGCTCGCAGAGGATGTAGGCGAGCCGACCATCTGTCTCCTGGCTGTCGTCCGTGAAACCATTTGCATTTACGAAGAGGCAGGAACGAGCCCCTAGTGGAGCCGTAGCTCTATTGCAAAGAGGACAGGTGTCAGGAGTGGTGCTAGCAAGTGTGTGTGGATCCCAAAGTAGAGGAGACACAGTTGAAATAGTGACAAAAAATATTTCATGATACAAAAGGTGTCCTCCAAGGAAGCAAAAATACACAAGAAAAATAGAAGAAGTCCAAAAACCAGATAAGATATCACTTTATTAGTCCCACAAGGGGAAGTTTCAAACATGCAAAAAGTCAAAACACTGCCAGCAATAGCCAACAGGGAAACAACTAGTGAGAACAAAAAAGCACTGCTGGAAAAGCCGAGCAGGAAAGTAGGTAGCTGTAGCACAAAAACCAGACACGGTGCTGGAAGAGCCAAGCGGGATAACGACATAAAATTGAACAGAGATAAAAACCAGAAAGCAAGCTAATGGGTCTTGGTAACAATCTGGCAAGGCGTGACAGCTCAAGACGCCAGAAACCTGTACGGACAAAAATATTCATATCTAAAAAAAAAAAATGTCGGATGCACACATTCAGGCAGTTTGTGCTTCACCCGCTGTCCAAATGTCACGTCACGCCTTCTCCACCATCAATGCAAAGTGGCTCATGAATGCTACGGCCATAAATCATCACCCTTGGTTGCATTTCGCTCGGGTCTTCTGAATTATAGCTGCTGAGAAGCCGAAGATGAAGAAGTGGAGCTTGACCGAAACTGATGTGGAAATCTGAGCTGGAGGCCCAAAAACATCATCTATGGAGACATAGCATTGGCGTAACAAGAGCAAGATAAGTGACTCCGTTGTCAACATGGTGGAACTATAAAGTGGTCGGATGTCAAAAAACAGGTTTCTATTTTTGGTCAGCATGTTTTTTAGGTACCATACTTGGCGTGGGAAACTGCGTACGCAACGTTTCAGTCCCATTTTGTGCATACACAACCTTTATAGACAAGGCCCCAGTTGATTAAGTGATTGCAGGTGTGCGCCGGTAGCTCCGCCTCTGCTGTACTGCCTGCACTGCAACAGGGAGACAGAAGGTGGCAGCAGAGCGACAAACATGACATGTCACAGGGCCTTCATTTACTGTTAAAATTCACAATATAGCCCATTTTCTTATGATTAGACTCATGATTTGGAGTATTACCGAACTAGAGTATACCCTAGAGCAGGGGTCTCAAACACGCGGCCCGCGGGCCACATTTGGCCCGCAGGACACTAGTTTGAGGCCCCCGCCTTGATAAGAAAGTTTAATGTTAGTGCGGCCCGTGCAAGTTTGATATGGATGCTGTATGGTATCATGTACCCAGAAAAAATATTACATTTGATTAATGTTCATGTTAAAGGTTAAATAACTGTTAATAGTTATCCTCCCTATCCGTGTGGAAGTGGTAAGTTTTTGGCTTTTTAAGGAGGCTACCGTTTAGGTCGCTAGCTCTCTAGTTTGCGAGTTACCATGTGTCACAAGACCCTACAGTTGCGCAATATGTTGTAAATAAAAAGAGTATAAATGTGACTGTAGTCGTGTTTTGTCATGTCTACAGGGCTCTAATAATGCTTTGTGAATTTTAATCTGAAAAAAATTATTTGTCTACCCACCAACTATATGTGGTTTAATTATTTGCCGTTTTATTATTATTATATTTATTTACTACCGATTGATTGATTTTCTTTATTCTTGATCTTATTTTGTGTAGAAAAATAAAAAGTAAGATATTTGAGAACAGTGGAATGTTTTATCAGAGCTTTTCTAGTAGAAAATCGGAACCAAAGCAAAGTTTATTCATTTTTCCGTTTTTAATAAATGTGTTTGTTTTTGTTTGGAAAAACCTGATGCGGCCCAGCCTCGCCCAGACCAGAGCTCCAGTGGCCCCCATTTAAATTGAGTTTGAGACCCCTGCCCTAGAGTATATTGCGTCACATATTATCAATAGAACCAATGTTCTAACATCGTAAAGTCAGCATCATTAGCGCCAATGAGCAACAATGATATTGTAAACAATATCACAAACAACACGCATCAGCAGACTTTTACATCAACAGATGAGTAGCCACATTTTCAAGTGCATGCAGAGCTCGATAAAGCTGCACGGATGCTAGCCAATCATGCAGATACTGTCATCTTGTAGGAGTAGGTTGCCTACAGCCACAATTTATTCATTCATTTTCTATACTGCTTATCATCACGAGTGTCGAGGGCGAACTGAAGCCTATCCCAGCTGTCTTTGGGCGAGAAGCAGGGTACACCCTGGACTGGTCGCCAGCCAATCACAGGGCACATATAGACAAACACAGCCACAATTGTTGATGCAAATATTTTATTTATTTTTAACTTCAAGAACCTGGCAGTTATTTCCTTTTGTAGACCATGCACCCGGCAACTATAGGAGATTCTATAAATTTAATTGGAACATTTATGCTATCCTGGTATATAATTATCTTTAAATGTTAAGTTAGTAAAGTTGGTTCCTTGACATATAAAGCCTTTTCTGTCCTTATTCACTAAGTGATAAAAGCTTAGAAGATTGTCTGATAAAACTGCAAACCCAGCTCCTTCAAACAGCCTGGGTTAAATAATCCATAGGGTATCAATACAGAGTCAAGTGGGAGTCAATAGGGACATCATACACGGTCACTACAGTCATTAAGGAGAGAATAGGGCATCATTCGATTCAATAGGGCGTCGGTAGGGAGTCAAAAGAGAGTAAATATGGACTCTAGTGAGTCAATAGTCAATAGGGAGTCAATAGAGCAGAGGTGTCAAACTCATGCCATGGAGGGCCGAGACACTACAGTTTTTTTTCCAGCCGGTCACTAAAGTCACTTAACGATTAAACTACTTTGGTTTGAGTGAAGGAGCTCACCAGTTAAATCACCTGCTGGAGAAACTGGTTGGAAAGAAAACCTGCAGTGCTTCGGCCCTCTGTCGACACGTGCAAAAGAGGGTCAATATGGAGTTGGTAGGGAGTCAATAAAGGGTCAATATGGAGTTGGTAGGGAGTCAATAAAGGGTCAATATGGAGTTGGTAGGGAGTCAATAAAGGGTCAATATGGAGTTGGTAGGGAGTCAATAAAGGGTCAATATGGAGTTGGTCGGGAGTCAATAAAGGGTCAATATGGAGTTGGTAGGGAGTCGTTAGAGAGTCAATATGGAGTGGGTAGGGACTTGGTATAGAGTCAATAGGGAGTCAATAGAGGGTCAACAGAATCAGAACAGAGAGTCAGTAAGATTCTTACTTTGATCAAACAAGAGTTTGTAATGGTGTTTCCATGGCGGCCATCTTGTTCCGACTGATAATCGGGTTCTCTGTCAGAGCAACATGTCACTTGGCACGGGGGCCAATTGTACAAGCATCAAGGACGCTGAGCATTTTGAGAAATGTGTCTCCAAGCGTATTGAATGTGCTGTGCCGGCGTTGCATTTCTCATTAGACAAAGCGAAAGTGAGAATAAATGGATGTCACTTTAATAAATGTATCAGACTGCCAAATCAATTAGAATTGATCCCCATTTATGAAAGCTGCCAGGGACATTTATGAAGCCTCTGAGGCTTTGCCGGCTTTGATTAAATGCTCTGCGCTTGTCAACACAACAACGACACTTTGCAAAGTGTCAGCTGATGTTTGTCTCCCCCGTCAACGTGTCGCTCAGGTGACCATCTTTACGGCCCAGCAAATGTAGCCATCCCGTTACAATAAAAGTATCAATAATAAATGAAAATGCACCAGTCCGGTTAAAATAAAAATCTAAATAATACATGTGGGAGTCAGAATGCACCGTTGGGTATGTTACACACAAATATTAAGTCATGACTGACTGAATTAAAAGGATTAAATGAGATGCAGCCATCCCTCGGTTATCATGGTTAATTGGTTACTGACCCGGCAGCTTTAAATTGATTTCCACAATGTAGATTTATTGTTAATACATGGAATATTTTTGGAATTAATACAAACCTCTCTATGGCTTTTTAAATACAGTTTTCAACATTATTAGAGCCCTGTAGACATGAAATAACACCCCCATAGCCACCTTTACACTCCTGCTGTTTGATTAAATCCCACTGCACAGGCTATGGGGTCACTACAGGGACAGGCAGCTCGTTAGGCTTTGCAATTTACTTATTATAAACTCAAGAACGTATTTCAAGTGGGGAAGAAGGACAAAAAATGCTAATACCTTACTACCTTACTTCCACATTGAATGAGAGGAGAACCTTTTTTCACTTCATATCGGGCATGGCTTGTCCTTCTCTGCCGTGGCGTGCCCGTCTCGGCCATGATGTGTTGGCTTGTCTCCATGCAGTGTGATAGGTAATGTCATTATGTCTGATCACATGACTGATGCCGAGTGACTACCGGACTTTTTTGACTGATAGTAGGATGTAGTCAGCCATGAACAGCCATAATTTATTAGCGAATCATTTAACAAAGCCGCGGTATGATGAGGGAGGTAATTTATTCATTTTTGAATCTTTTAAAAAGTATGAATATGATTTAGAAACGAGCGGTATGAAGCGTTGCGTGTCATTGTGTTGGAAGCATGATTAGTGTGACATCGATGATTGGAAGAAAGGAGCTTTGCTGTCGTCTAATGAAAAGATGGGCAGAAAGAGGAAGGGACTCGATGGCCTTTGGTGGCATTAGATTTGCATTTGATTGCATTTGGCCCTCTTCAACACACACATTGCAATTCAATTGCGTTAATCAGATTAGTTTTCCACAACAAACACAACGTTGTCCCTGCCAGAGGCCAACGTGGGCATCTTTCATCAACATCTACACACCATCACGTCAGATGTCTCATTTCCATTTGGCCGCGTGCCGCCTGACTAATTAAAGATCTAAATCTGCTTGGATGCGGAATTCCAATAGATGGACCTTCTTTTATACATTTCTCACCCGTCATCACTTGTAAAAGTTTACTTTCTTTCTCTTTTTTTACTTGATGGCTGCCTCGGGGGCCCAGAGAGGAAAGTCCACCTGTTTCATTGTCAACCATTTATTGCACATAAAGTGAAAGAATAAGGTTGCCTTAAAAGGTTGCTGACGAGGTAGCACAAGATGTAGGCTGCACTTTGTCACTTTATCGGAAAAACAAAAAGGCTTTTCCTCGCTGTATTTTTTAGATCATCAACCTAAAGAACAACAATTGGAAAAACATAAGAAGGCGGGCTGACACCACCTGCCAGTCTCATGTATCAGTAGCCATCCATGTGGCATGTCTTTCCCTGCACCTGAACGCAGCACGGCAGGACGCTTTCACACAATCACATCACTATAAACGACTTATACGACTTAGCGTCTGCTGTATCGTGTTAAATACTTGTGACTTTTGCTTTCACCACAACAGAGCAGGAGAAGCCGGCGTCCTCACATCATGACCCCTTTTACGCAGACCCCCACCCGCCTCTGCCACAACTCTAGCATTTTACAGCTTTTCTGTGTCATTGAAGGCAGGGGACAACCTCATCCCGGCAATTTACCACCTGTCCCTCCGACCCAGCGTACCCTAAGGTGTTAGTTAGGGAGTTAGGATTAAGGTTAAAGTAGTAGGGGTTGGGATTAGGTTAGTAGTTCGGGGGTTAGGATTAAATTTAAGGGTTAGATTTCGGGTTAGTGTAACAGATGCTAGCCAGTGTGGCTGTGCAAGTTTTGGTTGGCCTTTAGAGCTGTGCTGAACATTGAGTCGTCAGTCTGGGCCTTTGCCGTCTCTCTCGGCTCCCATCACGGAGGTTTGTGTTGGAGCCTTAGTGGGTTACATTAAGGAGGATCTATGGTGCTTCCAGGTTGACAACAGCCACCATTTTGTGCCACACGGTACGTAAAAAAAATCCTGGCTATGTGGGAGGGGAGGGAATCCAAATTTACTGAACAAGTTGTGATAATTATTTTTGACATGCTTGAATGATCTCCTTCACCGTGTTCCAGGCTCGCAGGCGCATTTGTTACTCCAGATCGTTTCACGTCAAGCACACCTCCCAACCGTTTATTGGCTTCATGTTCCCGACTTCTCACCTGGGAATTCAGCTCGGATTTTGACAGTTATTTCACAGCATCTTGTCGACGTGGCGGTGCCTCGTCACAATGTTGTGCCAAAGCTACACAGAGATGTTTGATGAATGTGTACTTCAAGAGTCGGAGCAGAAAATTGCAGCTTGTACTACCTGGATGCTGTTTGGGATCCAATAACTGTCAGATAGCTTCATGTCTTTACCACGGATATTCTTTGCACAAATCTAGTTGCCCAGAGAAATGTATTCCATTTGCACAGTTTACTGTTAAAACACGAGTAAGAAGTCCTTTTTGCAATGCAGGGTTATGCTTCGTACCTTAGGAGACTAAAAGGAGAGGCAGATCGTTGGCAATCAGTATGCATGAATACGTCCTTCATTGTTTCGCTGCACTGTTTGAGCTCCATAGCCAATTTTCAGCCATATTTTACACGCTATTTCCAGGCTAGCTAGCGGGCCTTGCTTTCAAACCTTCCGTGGAGCGTCGCTGGATGTTCTTCCAGGTCCTGCATTCACATGTTCCACTTCCATCCTTGATTTCAGGCAATTTGAGCTTGTTGTTGCTTACTGTAAACTGGAGCGTGTTTCCTGGCCTCCACTCCACCAGAGCCACAGCTGGTTAGCACACACTTCTTCATCATAGTGTTTTCCAAAATAGATATTTGAAACATTACCACATACAAAATGGCAAATGTGGCATTTTTAGCTTGAGTTAAAGAATATGTTTCCTTGTCCCCCATCTCTTCGAGGCGGGGTCGACAACGACCGGAAGTGGAAAGATCAAAACGATGCAGAAATAAACAAAGTAACCAAAACAACATCACAATGCCAACAAATGAATAATAGCAATAAGAGAAAACACAGCACATAACAAGTCGGGGACCTTAAATAGAGGAAAGTCCAAAATGGCACCATGCTGTGTAAGCAGGAGCAGCTGGACCCCAAAGGAGGCCCACACAGTAGTAAACGTACGTATTGATGTACACTGTAAAACATTTTTAGTCCATTCAGATAACAAACGTTGTGAAGTGCTGTTCATGTTAGTATATATATAGTTAGATATCCCACACCACAGCATGAAGTGTTAGCCACTGAGCTAGCCCGCTACCATAAATACCCATACAACTTACCCAAACGAGCGCACAAGATGAGGGAGGAGGAAAACCAAATGTCTCTTTGAACACGTAACACCGTAGTCCAACTCCATGAGAAAGTACACAGGCTGTTATGACCATATTATACATCCACAATGGACAGTAGCGGCCTTTTGTGTTATTCTCGCTATGTAAACACATAATAATGGCAGATTTACACAGTAGCCACGTTTACATGGACCCAAATATTCCAATTTTCAATGGAAAGAATGTAACCTTTGTATACACCTCATTCCGAAAGAAAAGTGCCAATCCGAATGAATATACAATCGGATTCACAGGGGTGGAATATTCCTTTCCCCAATCCGATTGAGGTATCTTGTACCCGCTCAAACGGAAAGTTGTCAGACTGCGTTCTTCTTTGAGGTGTTTTTCTTCTTCTGTTGTTTATTGGCGGTTGGCAAGCAGCTTTGGTGTGCATTAGTGCCATCTGTGGAACAGAATCTAAACCCTTCTATACGCCATTCACAAGTCCAGTTTTATTAAAAAAGAAAATACATATCTATATAAAACATGGGCTGAGCTTAATTATAAAATATTAGCCATATTGAACTTTATCTTTTCCTGTTCCTGGGTGCGTTCTTTCAACAAATGCTGAGATATGATGTAACACGCAGCTCCAGACGTTCAATTTAAAAAATTGAAGAACGTAGACCCACAACCAGGCCCCGAGCCCAGGGAGGTACGGACCGCCAAGGGATAGCACCCCCAGACTCCCCTCGACCACGGCATCGGGGCTACGGCAGTGTGGCAGACAAAGGAGCGGGCGAGGGGAGGATGCCCGCACATGAGCAAGCGGAGGGGGCGAGCAGGCGAGTGGTAAGGCGCTCCATCGCGCCGGCCGACACCTGCCGGGCAGCTCACCCCCGTGAGGGAGAGCCATAGCTCCAAGTCATGGGGAGGCCAAGCACCAGAGCCGAGGAGTTAAGACCAGCGCAAGGCCACCGACGGACCCCACCATCCACCGGGAGGGCCGACCCCCCCCGCCCCCAGAACCAGCAGCGCACCACCCACGTACCGGAGAACCATCCCCGACGAGCCCTAAGGCAAGACTGGGGATGGGCAAAGACAGGGACAGCGATGCAGCAGAGCATAGGACCAGTGGCAGCAGACACCCAAACGCCCGGAAGAGCACCGTCCCCCCAGAAGGCCCCACTCCGAGGAGCATGCCCCCCATCACCACACGCCACCCAGGCCCCCGTCCCCACGAGCAGGATCAGGCCCCCTCCCAACACACAGCCCGGTCCCCGCAGCAGCCACCGCAGCGCAGCAACCCCAAGCCACCACCGTAGACTTCAGGCCACCAGCAGCGCGAACCCCACCGCCTGGAGGCCGGCGAACGCCCCCCCAAGGGCACGTTGGTGCCCGCGACCCAGGACAGACCCAGGGAGGTAGCGCCAACCATGACCCTAGGGCAAGCCCCGGCGTCAGCTGGTTCCAGTGGGACCCCCAGGAAGGCTAGGAGTACGAATACGGAGTTATTCTAACAAGTCAAAGAAAAAGTCGAGGAAGTCGGTATCACGTGATGTTGGTGTTTACGCTTTACTGTGCACGCCCCATTGACTATTCTGGTTGATTATAGCAGCGCATGTAGACACGCCATTGGAATATTCCTTTCCATGTATACCATTGCTTTTGGAAAGGTCATTCGGAAAGAGAAAAACTCCTCATGTAAACGTGGCTATTAACTACAATCCAAACAACAAAGTTGACTTTGAACTAATTGTATTTCATATGAAAAAAAACGGCCTCTTTATTGTTGAAATCTTATTGTACATTCTAGTTCTATTGTACATTCTCTCTTTTTAAAGAGGAAAAGTCACAGAACAAACTAAGCACACAAGTAGCATAACACTAGAAGACACTCAGGGGTTTCGAGTGTAGTCCACAGTGAGTATAAGAAGCTGTGATTGCTAATGCCAGTCAGGTGTGCAGCAGTACGTATCTCCACCCAGGAACAAGTAGAAAGCAAACCAGGATGATGACAGTAACGCTCCATTATCACCAACCACAACACGGCTCCCTGACATGATTCATCAACTTTGCTGAAATACTATGTTGTTTGGAATTATGTTATTCATTGTTCTATTTTTGAAAGTGAACAGAACATTTGCAAAAAATGACATTTATTGATGATGGTGCCAGCCGTGACAAGCTAGCTCTCGCAGTTAAGGCTCATTGATCGCCATCCACTATCGCACAGGTAAACAAACATGATGGTGTGCGAGAGACAGGATGTTTTTCTGTGATTACAGACAAGATTTGAGGGATGTATGAAACGTTTTAAGACCGGGAGATGAAGATTGGTCGCCTTCAAAACACAGAATCTACTGTAGAGTCTACAATTATTCTTTTAAAATGGGTCTTTATAACCAGTTTGATTGTGTATGTGGATAAATGTTTGCCGTTGTTGTCCCTGCCCCCCACAGTAAACTTATCACAGCCTTGTCGCCATCGTGGAATAGTATGAAAAGGAGTATGAAAGGAGTACATTTCGCCTTTGTGTTTTAAAGAAAATGCTCGTTATGTATTCACTGTTCACGCTCTGTGATTGGCCAGTCACACGCAGCGACCACCTGTCCCCGGGGGGTGGCAGCCACAGAGGAGCTGAGGGGTGCCTCGTTCATGTCCATGGTGCAATTGGCCAGTTATAAGGGTTCATGTTTCATTGGTCACACTGCCTCCACTTTATTAGGTTTTCTGCAGCTCGCTTCTATTTGGGTTCGTATCAAAAGTTACATGCGTGTACGCTTGTATGCTGGCTCAGTCACTTGGAATGTATTTTTGTCTTATTCCATGTAGTCATCATCAAACAAGCGCGCAGACAGTGGTAACATAACCTATGGACTGGCCACAACATTAGGTACGCCAGCGTAGTGGCTGCATCAAACATAGTCAGATATTACACCTCAATGTGCTGCAGTATGCACGTTGTAATCTTAAACTTGTTTTCTACGCTGAGCCTTTCACAGGAGAGGTGTATACGGCTTGTTGTGTCACTTCCCGTATGTTTTTTTTCCGTCTGCTCTGGTCTAATTTGGCTGATGAGATAAAGTCACTTGGAATACTTTGAAGTACTGAACCCTGTGTCTTTTGAGAAAAATACAGTGAACAAGGCTGACAGATGATTTCCCTGTTTGCCATCATTGCATGAATCACCAACTTCACACAGATCATTAAAAAAATAAAGAAATACTACATCTTACAGTTCACTTACACACATATACAGTATATACGTACGTATATAGCAGAATAAAAATCAATAATAAATATAATAATTACCAATTGCAATCAATCAAGCCATGTCAATTTCAGACTTAAAATAATACAGATGTAAGCCCCACCCTTTCCCAGTAAAACCACGCCCGTTTCCAGTAAATGCCCCGCCCACTCAGTGTACAGATACGGTACAGATAATTAGATGGGTGAACAGATACACATGTAGACAGTGGTGTACTCATCCGTAGTATTTACAAAATATGACTTAGTTCTGTATGTTCAGTGCCAACTTTGACGCAGTGGTAAATTTTTTTGTGTATCGGCAGAACAGCATCCATTTTCAAAAATAGTTTATAGGGCATATATATTTGTCAAAAAAACGCGTTAACGGTGGTAACTAATTTATTACATTAATTACGTTTTAAAAATGGCTTAATTAACACATGCGCACCAGAGTAAGTACGCCTTGGGCCCAACGGGTCTAGGGTCACAGCGTGACATAGTGGAGCGTCCTCACAGTCCCACAGAGCCTTTATAAACTTCATTCTGACCTGACTGACACACACTGCAGTACAATTAGATATACACTGTATGTATCTCCATCCCACACGTCTCTACTTCCTTCTTCCTTTCTTTCATATCTCAGCACAAGAACTCAAATGCTGGGTCAAAAATAATTGCAATTCTGGGTTGTCAACTACATGTATTAGTTATTGACATTTATCAGTTATTGACTTACTTATTGACTCTATACATGCTGGGTGAAATTAACAAATATACCAATTTGATTCTAACATTCTTCAAAACAAATGTAATATTTACTCATATGTATGAAACTACTCAATTACAAAGGAAAATACATGCAAGAGTTTTCCATCTAAAGCTTATATTACGTAATAAACATGCATTTAAACTGTGCTGGAATCTTGGAAAAATATATGATAATTAAGTTATATAAAAAAACAATCATATCAAAAACAATTGGAACAGTCAACATGCCCTTAGTGTCAAACTGCCCTTAAAGTCGCTCGCTTGCCCTGCAAGCTAGACTTCTGCTATGGAAAAAAAAAACTTCATCAGTTTGGAAATTGCAGTCTGTCGGAATTGGCACACAAGTTGTCCCTGCTTCGGGTAGATGAAGAATGCCTGGAAGCAGACATGGACGATTGAAGCAGAGTGATGTGTTCTAAAGCCTGTCCAGCAATGACGACCGAGGCCCGAGATGCTGGACGATGGTGATTTCGCAGTGTCAGGATCTTCCTTGGTCTCATGGAGCTCGTCCACCATGTTTGTTCCAGGCTAAAAAAAGAAGAAAGTGTGAACATATGAGTGAGTAAGTACAAAATGTCAAGTGCAGTAGAATAAAAAAAAATAATAGACTTTGTGACTTAATTTGTTTTAGTTTTAGAACTGAGCTAAAAAGACAACAATTGTTGGATTGTCAAATGTATTACGCTTTTGAACGCATATTCTTTTGAGAAGGAAAAAAAAACTGATAAATCAATAAATAAATATAGATGCCGTGTCAGGAATCTTGCTCCGTTCTTCCTCCCTACTGCCTGCTTGGAGTGGGTGTGTTGTAATCTGTGACTGACAACTTGTGGTGGGGTACGTCTATCAACGTGATGACGTCAAAATAACTCAATCACTGGGTTAACCACTTTCAGATAACTCAAAATTGTTTAATATTTCATAACCCCTTCAGTTGGGTGCTGAAATAACTCAGCAGTTGTGGCGTCATAGACCAAATCCTAGCTTATAACCCATTATGGGTGTAAACATTGGATAACTTGTTGGATGAAGCGTTTGAATTGAGAAAATTACCCAGCAATAACCCATGTGTATATACACTATATATACATACACACATACAGTATATAGTGTACCTTGATGCCAAATGCTAGGTGCAAAGGTGTTCCTTCATAGCAGTCATGAGTGGAATGATCACTGCCAAGAACAGAACTGGAGGTGGGCGTCCATCTGTCTCTTGTTCGCTGCACTTGCTTTGTCCATTGTTGTATTAATGGTAATGGTAATGGTTTTATTTCATTTGAACATGCATCACATTACAATTGAATGCATCACTTGATCAGTTCACAGTTCCACATGTCCAAAAGGAGTAGGAAGAAGCAAAGCTTATTAAATCCTACCCCTCCATCTGGTACTTTTACAATCAGTAACTGTTTACATTTGTTCACTTCCTGCTTTCCTAATATAGTTTTATTTTATTTTTGTCATGTACCAAAGTACGAGGTGATATGACCATCCAATGACATAATGGGTACCATAGTAAGTGTCAATATAGTGATATGTATAGCACATCATGACTGGTTCAAGACTCTTCATCCTTGTATTTAGCAAACATCAACTGCTTGTATTGTTTCTTGAATTGGCTCATCGTCGTGCATTGTTTGACTTCCTTATTCAATCCATTCCATAGTTTGATTCCACATACTGAAATGCTATGGCTTTTTAACATAGTCCTAGCATATAAGTGTTTCAAATGTAGTTCTTCCCTGAGATCATATTTCTCCTCTCTTGTAGAGAAGTATTGGATGACATTTTTAGGTAATTGGTTATTTTTAGCCTTATGCATTATTTTAGCTGTTTGAAGATGAACTATATCAGCAAGTTTAAGTATTTGGGATTTTAGAAATAAGGAGTAGCTTCCTTAAATTAAAGCTTCCTCTTTTGGAAAAGAAAACAAACTTACAGTATTACTGTGAACCCTTTAAAGACGTAATGCTAATGACCAAGCACTTTGTGTTAAGCTAACTTCCAGAAAGTTCCATCAGCATTGTCACTATCATTCTGCACCTTCACGTTTTCTACTAACCTATCATTCAACCAAACACGTCCTAACTGCTGAGCCATGAAATATGGCAGCCAGAGATACTTTGGAATTTTCATCAGTTGTTTAATGTCACTTTCTCGTTTCGGAATGTGACAGAAAGTAGGGTGAATGAAGGAAGCGCTCGTTCATCAAGCGCGGAGACATTACCACTGATGAATGGCTGACAGCAGCTCCTCCCAGATAACACATCAACACCCGAGTGCTGGGGCCAAATAACTTGATTAAAAATGCTGATCTTCCGGACGGTCTTCAAGATGGAGCGCTGCCAGGGTGCCTGACTGTGACTTTGGAAGTTTCTTCCCAAACTTTGTAGGTCTAGAAACTGACGGAACCAAGAAAACCTCAAATTGGACATGTTTATAAAATTCTCAGGACATAGAATGGATAGCTGCTGGATGGTTAGAAGACGTTTTGGTCTCTCATCTGGGTAATTATGTTGTCATACCGCATGTCTCGGGTCTGTCTGAGAAACTCTGAAGTTTTATCCAACAATATACCGATACACTTCAAACCCACTAACACTTTGAGACAGAGGTTGGTACACCCCAAAGACAGGACACCCCTTACCCAGAAAAACAATATGGTGGATGCTGTCCAGTGCAGTGAGAATGCACTCATTTTTACTCAGCAGCCACTGAGCGGCTGCATGGCACAACCTTGACGGGCTAACTCTTCAAGTCAAGACTCTGAGGGCTACCTGCACCTCAAAGAGAAAGATCATCAAATATGTACACATTCTGGACAGAGAATAGGCGTGGTTTGAAAGACGGGTGAGGGGAGCGACCTACGTTAATGTTGAGAAGCCATCTCTGAACAGAGGGGTGAGTGCTGCGACACCAAGTTTTCAGACGCTGTCCTATCTAGTCTGACTGGTGCGTGTCCCACCTAGTCTTTGAGCATGAACTTTGGAAGCCGACTCGGATGAGTGGCCAAACACCTTCTAAGACAATCTGAATGGTTCCTAAATCCTTAGATGAATGGTTTGTAGAGACATGGGAAAGATTTTAAACACATCAGCAAGGTATATTATTGCCATCTGATTGATCTTATTGATCATGTATTGTCTAAAACTAAGACAGGAACGACATCATTGAAAAGCACATAAGAATACTGAGTCACCATCCACCAGCACCAGCCTGGACTTTGTTTTCCAGATGACAAATACCTTTATGCATTACCACATAGTATCAGCATTTGGCGGCAAATATGAGGTGAGAGAAAAAGGTAAAAATACAGTATAGTAGTCTATCTTTGCAGTCTGGGACAACACTAGATGGTGCGTTCATGGACCATCGAGGTTACCACTCTCAACAAACATGCAAAACCTGTAGTGTTTATAACTGTAGACAGTTGAATTGTATCATTTGTGTACTGTATGGAATCTTTCTGTTTTTGAATGGTACCCTGACCCGTGTGTCTTGATGGGTATTGAATCATTTATTACAAATCAGAATCAGAAATTGTTTATTGCCAGGTATGACCAAACACATACCAGGAATTTGTTTTGGTGAAGTAGGTGCAGATCGAAATGCAAAATTTACAGAATAAACAGTATAAATATATGTACACAGTCTGTTTTTTGTTTGTTATTGCGGAAGTGCAGTCTGATTGTTTTTCCTAAGAGTCCAAACTGAGCGTTAATTGTTAATTGACATTCATACTAACCAATTCATACAGTAAACCTCGGATATATCGGATTCAATTGTTCCCACTGGTTTTGTCCGATATAAGCGAAGTCCGTTATATGCGTATACCGGAAAATGTCCGTTTTACGTATATATCGGATTTATATCCGGTATATGCGTAAATCGGATTTTATCCGTTATAAAAAGGCACTTCCTTGACTATGTTTCCAATGTACCTGGACGCGCAGGCAACGCTGCAAATGACGTCGTATAGCGGCCTGTCACGATTCGGCGAATTGGAGCGCCACGATGCGGCCATCCGATATATGCGAGGGAAATTTAATGGAAATGCATTGGAACGGGACTGGAGATTTTGTCCGAAATAGGCGAAATCCGTTATAAAAAATCCGATATATGCAATGAATTTTTTTGGAAATGCATTACAGAAAAATCGGTTCTTTTTTATCTGTCCGTTGTGAGCGAATTTCCGATATATCCGAGTCCGATATATCCGAGGTTTACTGTACTAACTTGATTCTACAAGATCTTGGGGCATATGATTCCTTTTTCTCCATTGGTACCAGCGCCACCTTGTGGCAGCTCATAATTACATGCAACAAACATGGAGCTATTCTTCAGAGATGTGTCACATACTGCATCAATCTCTTAACCTTCCTTCCTGAGGCTGGTCCTTGTTTTGGAGCCAAACAGTGTTACTGAGAACTGGCATGGCGGTACTTTGAAATATGACATTTTGTGTGATTCCAGAGGTGTACTAATGTGGAAAAGTTTACAGAGTTGTTTATCTGAGGGACTTTCAAGTTCCTACTGCTTCTAAAAAAAGTGGATGTTTAATGCGACTAAAACTAACACAGACAGCTTTCTGTTGACATTGTTAGCCTCATTGGCGTAATGGTGGGAAGCCAGCATCATTTCATCGGTGAGAAAGGACATCATCTTTCATCTAGGTGAGGATGACATGCGTGTTCACTCAAAGCTCCTAAATGTGCCAGAGTGGCCAGGAAGTAAACAGACATCAGCAGAAGCTCTCAAGGTCAAAGTATTCCTGGAAAATAGATTCCAATCCTGCCCAAACATTGTCAGAGGTGTTTGGAGTCCATCCGACCCGCTGGAACATGCAAAGCTTTTATGGCTGGAACCTCTGTGGCACATCCGTGTGTAGGAAATGTTGCCTTTTATGAGGCTCACATGTGACATTGTCATGTGTGGCCGTTACATAAGCGCGGCATCCCTGCAGCCAGTCGCACAGAAAATGTTGTCTTCAGCTCAGTGAGGCGTGCCAGCCTCTGACAGCCATTACCGTCGCCCCGTGCATCCTCCACATCGTGAGCGTGAATACATTTCACTCAATCCCACTCGCTCCAGCCGGCCTCACCACATTTTACCCGATGAGAGCCGAGGTAGGCGGAGGTAGAAGGTTTCTATTACCACCCTTGACCTGCTCTGTGTACACTTGTTTAAAATGAGGCATCTTGGGGGATGGGTGACGTCAGAGTGTTTGCGTTTCAAGCAGACCGAGAATGGAGTCGATGGCGGTCAGCTGACGGCAGCTTGAGACCACAAAATTATGGGAATAACCAGGTGTTGGTATACGCTGGTAAAAATGTACATATTTGATGAGATAGTTGTGCCCAGCAGCACAAAACTTGGTGGGCATGTCCATCGTGTCCTTTTTGCCAAATCCCAGGGCTGGCACTCGTTTACGCTTGCGCTCATTTCGTCTCTGCCAAAGAATAAATTGGTGGTAAGCAGGTGCGAGGTTGCCTGCCAGTGTGCAAAGAACATTTTGGAATGTTCATAATTTGCTGCATGCATCCACACCGCAATCTACGACCAAATGATGCGGCCGATTCGTCTCATTCGCATGAATGGGTTAACTTTTCCACCACCTCTTGGAGCAAGCCAGGAGGAATGTCTCTTGTCTCTTAATACGTAAGTGCTCACAATACCCAAAGTGATGTCTTTTTGTCAGTAATTCTCTCTCTCACACTATCTCTCACACTATCCGTACATCTTTTTTTCCCAGTTTATGCCTCCTTCCTGCTCTTTCTGCAGCTGTGAGGTAATATCAAATTATCTTTCTTTTTTGCAATGAGCTTCTTCTCTGGAGTTCAACATCTTGTTGGTCCCTTGCAAATAGAAGCTTTCATGAGGGTTAGTTGGTAGGCGTGATGTCTGCTGTTGTGTGCTGTCACGCAGGACACAATGGGACAACACACTGCCATGCGGGAACAAAATGCGTGTACTATTACGCAACAGACAAATTGACAAGATTTAAATCAACCCTGCAGGAGTAAGGTCATTTTGTGCTAATGCATACCATTTGCTGTCATGAATTATGTGCCAAGTGTGTAATTTATGTGTAAACACACCAGTATGCAAAGGAGTTTTCACATTTTCATAAGTAAATAAATAAACGACACATACTGCCATGGCAAATTGGCAAAATGCATGCAAGTGTAACTCCTGCTAGGGAATTCACCTGAGGAGGCCCACATTTGAAGTAAATATACTCAACATGAAACCCCAAAATATGAATATTTCTAAAAACCAAAACTCTAACGCAGTCTCACAGGGTCGGATCTTCATCAAATTTGGTTTGAGTGATGACGATGCCTCCATGAAGAAGTATCACACTTCCCTAAATTGCTGACATCACCACCTGTTGGCAATAGACAATTAAAGGTCTCGGGCAAGGGAAATAAATGACGCCAGAGATCCTTTTAGGATTTGACCGTGAACACCGGAGTTGGTGCTGTAATAGACTACCAGCCAATGAGAGCAAGGAGCAGCGTTTTTATTCATGCGGAAAATTGCAGAGCACAAACACAGGAGGTAAACGTCACAGAGAGCAGAGAGTTGTTTACACTTCAAAGCATCCGCTGTCTAAATCCTGACAGGAGATGATAAAAGTTTCTTTTTCTTCCAGGTTTAAAAAAAAAAAAGCTGTTATTATTGCTCTTGTTTACCAACTATGCATTAGGTAATTGACTTCATTTTGGAAACACATTTTTAGCTCCATTCCACCACCACCAATGTAGTCAATTTCACCCAGTTTGCAGCTTTTTTAGCTGCATTAGAGAACATTTATTCTGTTCCCCCCTCTCTCTTCAAGAGGAATTCAATGCGGTGTTATTTATACAATCCTAACAAAAGGCCCATTCTATATGCAGCAGCTTTTAAAGTGGCTCCTCCAACTGCTTCCTTCTATCACCTTTATTGCCGGGAAGTGACAAAAATACAATCGCACAATCTGTCTCTTTTGGCGCCTGCACGGGCAGACTAGCATGCACTGCAGTCATAGACGATGTATAAACTTGCAGATTTAAACGTTTTTATGGTGCAGTTGTCAAAGCTGTGGTCCGTGGACTGGATTTGGCTTGGCACATCATTTGTTTATCCGAAGGTAAAGAAAAATACAGTAGTTACTGAGGAACTATGTGTAGTGGTTAGGGTTGGTGCTATCATTTGGTGTACCTTATTGGAAAGCAGGGGTCGGGAACCTTTTTAGCTAAGAGAGCCATGGAAGCCGATTTTGGGGAAAAAAATATTTCCATGAGATATTTTGCTTTGCCTTCCACTGAAGGCAAATAAATGCATTCATTTTTTATGCAAGACCAACAGTTTTATAATATATGCATGTATTCTTTTTAATATTTCATGTATTTAATATTAATATTATGCATGTATGTATAATATATGTATAAATATGAATATTAAACATTTTATTAAAAATGCTAGTGTTAAGAAACGTGTGAGAGCCACAAAAGAACCACATATGGCTCGTGAGCCATAGGTTCCCAACCTCTGTTGGAAAGTGTTAGTCACTATTGTACCCCCCCCCCCCCCCCCCCAAAAAAAAGGGTGTTCAAACCTGAAAAACAAAGAAGAGTTTGAGTGATAGGAGACTTCCTTCGCATTCTCTTCACTTGCTTTCCACTGGAAAGCATCCAAATGTTTTTGGGGGGCGGGACTGTCACCTGCCATGAAGATGAATCCATCCCAAAGTAGCAATCGATGGCATCACAACAGGACAGAAGATGAACTCCCCCAGGGACGTTTTGTAGCACCACTTTCTCCACCGTGGGCCATTTGTCAAGAAAATTGTTTCTTTTTGATGCTTTGTGTGTGTGTGTGTGTGTTTCTTCCCGGAGAGGACGAGCTAATACGATGAAATAGCTTTTCCAGACACAAACGTCCTCTTTGGAGAGATGAAAGCGACGTTTTGACGGCACTTCCGTGTTTTTTACTGTTTGATTCTCGCTTGTCTTTGTCGCCGTTGTGCTCACGTTGCAAATGTCAGCATTGTGAGACGCTATCTTAGCCTGCTAGAAATACTTTCATGTCAAATTAGAGCGCGGCGCCACGTCGTTACCTTGCACTCGGTGCTAATTGGCTGTCCTTGACACTTTCATGCTGCTGACGGCCTCTTCTCTGATTAAAGAGCTTCTTTTTCATGAGGATCTGTGATGGAAACACAACTCCTTCCACTTCGTCTCTGTCATCTCAGTATTTTTCTTTCACATTAGTTTATTCTGGGTTGTCATGAAGAAATGGTTTTTCCTAAGAACAATCTCTGTGTGGGACAATCAACCTCTGTCTGCACATACACTCCTGATCCAAATATGAAGAGCAGTTGAAACATGTTCACTTTGCACTTTGGGATCTTAAGGAGGTTGGAAGTAGAGATTGGAAATGCAAAAAGAAGAAATGGGAGACAAAAAATGAATTCATTGCAAAGCAGCATTCAAGTGAAATAGGCTGAAGAACACAGCCTTAAAAATGTGGATTGAATTTGATTTAGTGTCAGGTATTCACACTGTCATCATCTCCTGATGGCAAAGGCAGAAAGCTTTCTCTCATTGACCAAGGTGGGATGGTTGAGCTCCATAAGGCAGCGCCATTGCTGCGGAGCTTGGACGCAGTAAGACAGTCATTTCTAACTTCTCAACAACATCCTGAAGCTCATGGAACTAAAAAGTCAAGACATGGGACCATCCTGGGCCCAAACAATTGCGTTTCAGGTCGTGTAGGGGCGTCAAACGGCATCCGGCTATGTGGAGATATTGTTCATGAGCGAAGATCTGTGTGGTCAGGACATCTTCCAGAGGAATAAGATGACTCTTTTGGACCATCCTGCGTCTTTCCTTCATCTACACCCAATGGAGAACATTTGGGGATGGATTTACTAGGTGGTGAAGCCATCTTCACCAGCCTCCTGGAAACACTGGCATCAAGCCTGCCCAAAGCCATTCTCCACCTCAGGAACAAGAATGGCACAGCTACTCATCACCCCTCTTTTTTATACAGTAAACCTCGGATATATCGGATTCAATTGTTCCCACTGGTTTTGTCCGATATAAGCGAAATCCGTTCTATGCGTATACCGGAAAATGTCCGTTTTACGCATATATCAGATTTATATCCGTTATATGCGTAAATCGGATTTTATCCGTTATAAAAAGGCACTTCCTTGACTATGTTTCCAATGTACCTGGACGCGCAGGCAACGCTGCAAACGCTGCAAATGACGTCGTATAGCGGCCTGTCACGATTCGGCGAATCGGAGCGCCACGATGCGGCCATCCGATATATGCGAGGGAAATTTAATGGAAATGCATTGGAACGGGACTGGAGATTTTGTCTGAAATAGGCGAAATCCGATATATGCAATGAATTTTTATTGGAAATGCATTCCAGAAAAATTGGTTCTTTTTTATCTGTCCGTTGTGAGCGAATTTCCGATATATCCGAGTCCGATATATCCGAGGTTTACTGTACTTTTTTATTTTTTTTATTTTCAGGTTTAGTTGAGCTGTTGTCTTACATGTTTAATCAGCTGATGAACTGAAATGCTTCTTTGCAATAAATAGCTTTTAGCCTCGCTCCCATTTCTTCTTTTTGCATTTTTAAGCTCGACATCCAACCTCCTTGACCAGGAGAGTATGTGCCTTACAAAAAAGGAGTTATTTGTTTATTGGTCAACTTTTTGGGGGGGCGGGCGGTCAAGCCTATGATCCCACAGCTTCCCTTCACGCATTAGCGACCCCGCTAATTTGATTTGCTAAATGGATTTGTTGGCCTTGCAAACAAAGAGGATTCAGGATTTGTTTCCGTGATTGAGATTCTATTGCTGGCGGTCTCCAATGAGACGTTGCTATGCTAGCAGGACCCGCACATTCTCGTCCTCAGACATGTCCACATGTTTTTCTAGTGTCTAGTCAGAGAAATACGTCTTTATGAGCACCAAGGGTGATCAAAATCTCTCATCGACACATGATACATACTGTATGCTACCTTGGCATTGTGTTACGATGGAATGGTAGCACTTACCAGCACTTACCAGCGTCACATACTGTAGCAATGTTGCTAACGTTTGTCCTCCTGTCCCGCTCCTCCATGTCACTGCGTAGTATGAGATATGTCTAGATATATGGCATCTATTACATCCTAGCAGAGGTTCAGTGATGACGTATGTCAAACCTACACAGGGCTCTACATTAAAAAACAAAATGACTTGCCCATGGGGAATCCTTAAGGTGAGAACTACTTGCCCGAACTTGCCCCATGTAAAATGAAAAGACTGCCATAATGATATCATGTAATTTTTGTGGCATCACATGAGAATCTCAAATAAAGATGAAATGATTATCATTTCTTGTGGTTGTTTTCCTACATAGATCATGACGTTGCATGGAAATCTGGATTGTCAAGAGACTTCTAGGCACTTTGCCTTTTATAAGTTGTGCACCACAATGAAACATTATTCAATAGACACATTTGTGTACTAGTAAAGTGTTTTTAATCCAGAAAAAAATGCTCAATGGTCAAACAATAATTTGTGAAGCAAAGGTGAGAAAAATACACAGAGAAATTGAACCGCTAGATTTTGTAGCTTGTGCAAAATCAGCACTTGGTATTGGATCTAATTGGTGGTGTTTCATTGTGACCACTTCAAATTGTCACAGGAATGTGATTCACTCACCTGTGCCATCATTTGATTTGCTGCCGCTAATAAAATACTTGTTTAGGAGTATTCATTTTTCCTTCAGAAGTTGTTGAAGAATTAGACGATGTGGGCAGGAACGCCATGATAGATGTCTTCCTAGTCAAACGATCGCTGATTGGTTGATCGCCAACAAGAACGGGTTTGGGTAAAACGTGGACTGCGGACCGCGGTCTAAATAAACGATTCTGATTGGTCCATTTCAAGATTTGCAAGGATTGGTTTGCAAATTACCACCGGAATTACGCAGTCCGTGTTTTACCAACACCCAACAAGAACCGCTTTTAAAAAAATGCCAAAGTGCACTTGCCCGACGGGAATATCACTGATTGGATTTACTTGCCCGAATTTTGTTTTAACTTGCCCCGGGCCATCGGTACATCGTTATTGTCGAGCCCTGCCTACATCTCCATGACTCTACTGTAGACCTGACGCTTGCTTGACATGCGTGGGCGTGCACTTTTCTTTGGTTTCAGTATCACCTTCTTGCACTTGTCATTGGCTGGCGTCTCAGTCAATCTTCATGCAATCGTTGGCAAAGTGTTCAATTTAGCTCATTTTCTCCACTCTGTGATGCATTTTATTACCCGGTTTCACATCTAACCAGTGGAGACTGCATGAAATTGTAGCGTAATTACCTCCCTGCAATGTCTATAATTCTAGTATGTCTGTATGGGAAGTTTTTAGATTAAAGCAGAAACGTAAAAGTCTTTGAAAGTTTGAGAGGAAGAAAAGCAGGAAAGTTCATGACTGAGGGAAAAACAAGTTCACGCGCTAATCATGCAAATCAGATGATGGCTGCCTGGCTTGAGTTTTTTTTCTTGTTTTAATCCTGTCAACAAGATTAATTTGTACAGGGATTAATTGTGTAAAAATGGCGACCCAGGCAGGCTCATTAGCATTCCAATTCCTTGTGATGCTGAACATCAGGGACATGATATTCATTACCAGCTTGCTGGGGGGGTGACGTGGTGTCCAATAACAGACACCTGTCCTCGCCGTCACATGACACCTGTGGGTGCCAAGTTGCGTCATACACATCACAAACCTCAGCTTTGACAGCAGAAAGCCATCTTTCCCACGCATTTAAAGGTGTATTACAGCATATCCCACCTGCATGTGTACCAAGGTAACACCACCTGTTGCATGTAAAGGTGTATTACAGCGTATCCCACCTGCATGTGTAACAAGGTAACACCACCTGTTGCATGTAAAGGTGTATTACAGCGTTGCATTGTGGGTGGTTTTCATATCGATCACTGACATCTGATGAAAACCTGACACTTCTCATCCCAGCAAACATCTCCATCCATCTTGCAGCTCGCCCAAGATAAAACACCTTGGAATTGACGAGCAGATGTTTTCTGTTTTCTCGCTGCTCTACTTGAGCAGACAACAATCAGCGAGCAAATGAACAACAGTAACACGTGTCAGTGAAGGCACCACATGTACCGGAATTGCTTTTCTTTGGTTCCCATCATGAGAATAGAATGATAATACACCAACTTGTTAGCTGCCCAGCTGACACGTCTCTGTTCGGTTTATGTGATTGATGGATTGGTTGATTGATGGATTTATTGATTGATAGATGGATTCACATACTTGTGTTTGATATTCCAGCAACCACAGGCAGGTCCAGTACGTCCATTCAAAAAGCCAAAATGTCATTCCCTCATTGAAAGTCTCATTGATTCTCTTGTAATCTGTTAAATCCTAAAGCTGGATCATCTCTGGTGAATATGAAATGTATTTACATCCATTAGTGCTACTGCGTTATAGTACATGATCAGATACTGTTCCATCACTTTTAGGCTTTTGTAAGATTTGTTGTTTTGTTTTCCGGACAAAATGTATTTTAGTGCCGGCTGAACTAACTTCCAAGTATAGTTCCTTGTCCACCAGGCCTGATAGAAGGTGCAAATGTAATTCCTGCATAAAAGAAGAACACGATGCTTGTCTCTGAAACACTCTTTTTAGCTGATTTCCTTTCAACTTTCTTTATTGAATCCAACAAGCATTGACATTTTTTTCTGCTGATGTGTTTTATCACGCAGGTGAACATAAAACAACAAAACACAAAAAAGTTCATTTCACTTTAAAAGGCTGCTGGCGGCGCCTTAATTGGGAAGCGGAATATTTGATTTCTGGGGTACTTTAATGCGACATGATTTATGATGTTGTGCATTTTTGGAGGCTGCAGGAAATAATCTTCCATATTGTGTTTTGTTTAATGGAAATGAAAATGGGCATCATACAGACTGGCAGAAACGCTCCCTAAGGATGCTGATGCTGAGCTTTTACCTTCACAAAAGGAAGCGCGACTTATTGATTCGACTCCTCATCTTTCTCCTCACACGTGTCGTCTCAGTACTTCAATTCAAGGGTGGGCGATACCGCTCATTTTGGTATCGATAGCAGTGCCAGTACTGCCATTGCAGATATTGATACCAATGCTTGAACTTTTCAAGATCATACTACGGTGTATTCTCATCACATCACATGCTAACACGCTGGGAACGTATTGTCATCACACATGCTAACATGCTGAAGTGTATTGTCACATCACATGCTAACACGCCAAGGGCGTATTGTCATCACACATGCTAACACGCTGGGGCGTATTGTCGTCACATCACATGCTAACACGCTGGGAGCTTATTCACATCACATGCTAACACACTGGGACCGTGTTGTCATCACACATGCTAACATGCTGAGGTGTATCGTCACATCACATGCTAACACACTGGGGTGTATTGTCATCACATCACATATGCTAACACGCTGGGCGAGTATTGTCACATCACATGCTAACATGCTGGGTGCGTATTGTCACATCACATGCTAACACGCTAGGTACGTATTGTCACATCACATGCTAACACGCTGGGCGCGTATTGTCATCACACATGCTAACACACCGGGGTGTAGTGTCCCATCACATGCTAACACGCTGGGTGCGTATTGTCACATCATATGCTAACACGCTAGGTCGGTATTGTCACAGCACATGCTAACACGCTAGGTCGGTATTGTCACATCACATGCTAACACGCTGGGTGCGTATTGTCACATCACATGCTAACACGCTGGGTACGTATTGTCACATCACATGCTAACACGCTGGGCGCGTATTGTCATCACACATGCTAACACACCGGGGTGTAGTGTCCCATCACATGCTAACACGCTGGGTGCGTATTGTCACATCATATGCTAACACGCTAGGTCGGTATTGTCACATCACATGCTAACACGCTAGGTCGGTATTGTCACATCACATGCTAACACGCTGGGTGTGTATTGTCACATCACATGCTAACACGCTGGGCGCGTATTGTCATCACACATGCTAACACACCGGGGTGTAGTGTCCCATCACATGCTAACACACTGGGTGCGTATTGTCACATCATATGCTAACACGCTAGGTCGGTATTGTCACATCACATGCTAACACGCTAGGTCGGTATTGTCACATCACATGCTAACACGCTGGGTGCGTATTGTCACATCACATGCTAACACGCTGGGGTGTATTGTCATCACATCATATGCTAACATGCTGTGAGGTAATGTCATCATATCACACACTAATATGCTAGGAGCAGTATTTTAGTGTGTGTACAACGATGAAAGTAAAAGTATGCTAACCAAAATATTGCAAAGCAGATGCCCACATGTGGGTCATGTGATTGTCGTTAGCAACTGTTGCTCCGTTGTAGTCGCTGTGTAGTGCAGTGTTAACGCTTTTTACCGCTTATCCTTGGCTTTTAAATCTTTTACAATCTTTTTAAATCTTTTTGAATCACATCTCCACATTTGGTGACGCTCGGCGCGAGACAGGCGGCAGCGAGACAGAGGTGGCTCAGTGGTGGCCCGAGTCGTTAGCCGTGGAAGCTAACGTAGCTAGCTAACTTTTTAGCTGTGACTCTTGTACCTCATTATGCCAACATTGGACGCTGCCGACTCACCGGGAAAGTTGGAACAAATGCTGAACAAAGCATACGAAAAGATCGCTCACCTTCTCGAGGACATCGAGCGGATGTCAAATGAACTCCAGAGGAAGGATTCAGTGCTGATCTCCCTCAAGACCCGTTTCCCGACGCTGACCAACTGGCTGGAGACCTCTCGATTCGGTGAGTTCGCTCCGCCGAACACCACCTCCGTGCTCGGGCAAACGGTTCTTTGGGACCCGTCCTCCCCCTGGCGGCGGCCCGCCTGCTCCACTCCAAACAAGGGGACCCCCTGGACCGAAGTGGTTGTCCGCGGGCGGAAGAGGGCTCCGAGCGGGACTCACAGCGGGGCTGCTTCTCCTCCGTTACCGCTCTCCAACAAATACGCGGCTCTGTCCGTGAGCGAGAAGTCGGCGACCCGGGACCCACACCAAGAGTCAACATCTGTTGCTGTGGCCACAGGCACCATGCCCCCGCTGACGGACACCACAACCTTCCCTCCACTCACTGCCAGCAGCCCTCCGGTTGGTGGGTGTCCAACAGGGAGCCGTCTGCCGGCACAGGAGCCGATCCGCTCCGCAATTCGGCGTAAGCAGCTCGTGAGGGATGCGGTGCGCCACCACTCGTCCCGCTCTTCCCACCTGGCGAGGAATCACACACGGGGCCCTGGTTTGGGTGGTGGGGTGGCTGAGCTGGCCTGTTCCCCTGAAGACCGAGCGGCCGCTCTGACAACCCTGGTCATCGGGGACTCCATTGTGAGGCATGTCCGCATGAGGGAGGCGTTAACTTTGTCGTTCCCGGGAGCCACCGTTTCCGACGTAACCGGGAAAATACCAGACATCCTGAACTCTCATCCGCAGGCGAAAAGGATTATTATCCACGCAGGTACGAACGACATCGCCAGGCAACAGTCCGAACTTTTAAAACAGGACTTTAGACACCTTTTTAATTCCATTTCACAGTCCAAAGTGACTGTTTTTATTTCTGGCCCCACCCCCACCTGCGGCAGAGGGATCGGCAGATTCAGCCGTCTGCACGGCCTGCAGCTCCTCCCAGTGTGGACGGCCCCAAAGGTGGCGTTTCCTTGTTCCTCAGTACCATGCCATGTCTCCCTACTGTGTGTGATTGTGTGCTTGCGTGTGTGTGTGCGTGTGTGGGTCTAGTATGGCGGGTGGGAAGGAGGGGATTTCTTTTTGCTTCATTGTTTTCCTTTTTAATTGTGGAAATTGTTTTAACTCTGGAAAACACTTTGTGTTGCATCTCATTGCAGGAAAAGTGCTATACAAATAAAGTTGATTTGATTTGATTTGAGATGTTTGACAGCAGAGTGGGTGCTGCCATATAGATGATCTTTGACCGGAGGCCTGAGTGTGGCAGCAGAGTGTGTTTTGTTCTATAGAGGATCTTTGATGAAGCATTTGTTTAAATGTGTAATTTTATTTCTGACTAGTTAGTTTTTCAATGGGATAAGTGAAGTTATGACACTGATTGATTGACATGCTATGGGAAAGAAGAATAACAGTGAGGAATAATTAGGGTCACATGATACTTTTAGGGATGTTAAAAGCAGCCAATCGTGTAAGAGAGCATTGTTAGGTTAGCCAAGGCACACAGATAAGTCACACTGCGACTTGTTTGAGTCGTGCGAAACTCCACGGATCTGTACGGTCGCTCATTGGGCAATCAGCCGACGCAGAGAGCATCTCGCGTTGGCTTGGCCTCATCACACACGATGGCAGGCGGGACCCGATAAGAAGCTACAAACATGGCGGCACGGCCAGTGACGGGCCGCCGGCGCCGCGAGCACCCGCCTGAGACGGAAGAGCAGCAGATAGTAAATCACCGCCTGTGGCCCCCGGGCTAAGCGACTGGAGACGGCTTGTGAGGTGATGAATGGCGCAACCCATACACAACCAATCTGGACGCGTTCCGTCCCGATAATCATCTCCCTCCTTCTCTTCGCCACACGCTCCTGCCTGGACGGGAGCACCTTTTCAGCTGCGGGAATGAAAGGTGTGCTTCAGGCGCTGTATGGAAATGTGAGATGTTGGAAAGATGTTGTGCAGTCTTCCTGCATGTTGGCATCTTCTCTATTCTTCTCATGCGCCATTTACCAAAACATCCACCAATCAAGGAGCCAGACCGCCGCCTCCTCCGATGTCACAGGGACTTGTTGTCGCCAAAGCCTCGTGTTTATGAAACACGGCAGACTTGAAGAGCACTCCATCATATTCCCTCACAGCGGTGCTTTCCTTTCCAGCATCGTGCACAACGTGCACGGCACAGACTCTTTTTGAGAAACCTCAGGCGGCTCCGAGCAAAAGATCGATGGCAAAAAGAAACGAGTATAAAAAAACACCTGTGAAGGAAAAAAGCTAACTTTTAGCTTGTGTTTTCTGGGTTGTGTTTTGATTGTGTAGAGCATCGAATGAGTTTCTCCTGCCTGCGCTCTACTTTCAGGAACATCAAGTACATTTCTGCTTTTCAAAAGGGATTATGGAGGATGTGATACCCAACTGTGACAATTTCTGCGATAAGGCTGACAGAACAGAATGAGAAACTTTGCAAGCAATTCCACAGACTTTGGTGAATTGCAGTACAGTTTCCGACAACAAAGTAGTTTACAACCCGACTCCATACTTTTATCAGCAGACACTCGTAGGATGCAGACCCTGGATTCAAACACAGCCTCTATGTCTCAACTGGCCTGGGAACGCTTCAGGGAGAGGGAAGTCTGGGCTTGGATGAGCGGAAGAGATGGACGGATGGATGGACATCAGGAGGTTGCCTACAGCCGCTGGTGCCAGTGTGACCTGGTGGTAGTTAGCGACCCTGGTTATGTGCTTTCGTACTCCATAAACCCGTCAGCTTGTGGAGTGTGTTGATGGTGTTTATGTTGGTTGTGGTCTTGGTCTTGGTGTTGTTCCTGCTATCCTGACGCAACAGTCCCAATTACGAGCAAACCGGTGTACCGCTAGTCTATAAAACCCTGCATCCCTTTGACACACTGAGCTACACACATTCACGCCTTTAAATTGCCTGAGGACAATGGATGTTCTAAATATATATATCTTGTACTTTTATGGTCTGCATGGGACATCTTTTTGGGAATACATTTTTTATTGACAAAACACGTTCAGGTGTCGATGGCGTTGTGAGGCCTACGCTGTGTTTTGGAACAGCACTTCCACTCAGGCTGGTGCACAAATAAAAAGTACATTAATATTGATATGCTCATGCGGCCTATCGCTTGTTGCTAAGCAGATTTGGTGACACGCTATTTGTCATCAGTATAGACTTTGTATTATCTTTATTTTATCTGCTAAACATACACACTAAGATTGATTCACTGTTTATGTTTTATTCACTATTTGTTCTTCAGCCATGATGGGGATGAGGATAAGGCGTTCCTATTGGAGGAGAAAAGGCTGCCTTTTGTTTCCCCATCCTGATTAAAGCCAGCGTAGCGCTCGCAATCATGGAAATGACATTGCGGCAATCAGATCATAAATGTTTGCTCCTGCACGGTCTTGATGATTTACAACAAGCTGAGCAAACGTGAGGAGGATGTACAGCATCCTACAAGTCGGCATCAAACAAGAACATCACCGCGATCGGCGACAAGATAAGCAGCATGATGCAACCGCTACATGCTAGACACAGACAGTCCATTAGGGCGTCGCCTCCGCTTGGTGGAGTCTTTGCAGCATGGTGCCTCATCTCCCTTGCAAAGGAGCCAACCCGTCCTCTGGCGGGAGGTTTGGCTTCTGGTGCGGCTTGCATTGCTAAACAGCACACATCCTCTCCTGCTCCAAATCCTAATCATGCAAATGAGAATATTTTCACATGGAATCTTCTCTTACCTCCAAGGTCAAGTTCTTCTTTTGTTCCCTGAAGGCATCGCCCTCAAAGACCAATCACTAATAGCGCAGCCCTCAGGACAGCATCCGTCATCTGACTGCTTCAAGGGTTACTTTGTCACACACGCAGTGTCATGCACTGGCCGTCTATGCGTGGCGTTGTGATAGGTTAATGTACATGGACTTAATCATATATTTGACTACGAACCAATTTTAGTATTATCTTTGTATATGTGTGTACCCTGTGTCCTTTTGCCCTTCTGCTGAGTGTGTGTGTGGAACAAGACGACTCAAGATTGAGAAGAGGAAGCAGGAAACATTTGACTACACGTCACAGAAGCGGTCTAGCAGAACATCCTGTCCAACAGGGTTTCTTAGCTAATCATATACCTACGTATAAGCAGTCACCTGGTTTGGTTGGGTAATCATAGTTTCAATACGTTGCAACTGCTATTTCCTCTCCTTTAGAGCTGCAATGTGAAGCAAGTAACGAGGGGACCCTCAAAGACAATAAAAAGGGGGGCAACATAGAGTGTGCTCAGAGCGGTTGGAGACAATTGACTCTTCCGTTGGAGTAAAAGTAATAACTGTTGTTCTTCTGTCTCATTGTTTACAAATGTTGGAGGTGCTTAGACCTGACATTTACTTGGTCCTTCCAGCCGGTTGCCAAGATACCTGAGGATTCCAGCTGAGGTGACG